>NW_024070210.1:6404120-6580771 GCF_014754425.2 Oryx dammah
ATAAGGGTGGTATTATCTGCATATCTGAGGTTATTGATATTTCTCCCGGCAATCTTGATTCCAGCTTATGTTTCTTCCAGTCCAGCGTTTCTCATGATGTACTCTGCATATAAGTTAAATAAGCGGGGTGACAATATACAGCCTTGACTTACTCCTTTTCCTATTTGAAACCAGTCTTTTGTTCCATGTCCAGTTCTAACTGTTGCTTCCTGACCTGCCTACAGATTTCTCAAGAGGCAGGTCAGGTGGTTTGGTATTCCCATCTCTTTCAGAATTTTCCATCACTTCATGGCAAATAGATGAGGGAACAATGGAAGCAGTGACAGACTTTCTTTTCTTGGGCTTCAGAATCACTGTAGATGGTGACTGCAGCCAGGAAATTAAGATACTTTCACCTTGGAAGAGAAGCTATGACAAACCTAGCCACCACATTAAAAAGCAGAGACATTACTTTGCCGACAAGGTCCATCTAGTCAAAGCTATGGTTTTTCCATTATTCATGTATGGATGTGAGAACTGGACCATAAAGGAAGCTGAGCGCTGAAAAACTGATGCTTTTGAACTGCAGTGTTATGAGTCTAAGACTCTTGCAAGTCACTTAGACTGCATGGAGATCAAACCAGTCAGTCCTAAAGGAAATCAATCCTGAATATTCATGGATGTACTGATGCTGAAGCTGAAGCCACCTGATGCGAAGAGTTGACTCATTTGAAAATACCCTGATGCTGGGAAAGATTAAAGGCAGGAGGAGAAGGGGATAACATAGGACAAAATGGTTGGATCGCATCACCGACTTTATGGACATGAGTTTGAGCAAGCTCTGGGAGATGGTGAAGGACAGGGAATTCTGGCATGCAGTCCATGGAGTTTCAAAGAGTCAGACATGACTGAGTGGCCAAAAATAGCAAGAATTCTATCTGTAGATTATAATGTCACTACCTAAAATGTATTGGTAATTAAAACACTTGAAACTCAATTTCAAAAGTATAGTAAACATGTGGGACTTGAAGATTTACCACAATGCTCTTTTTAAATCATTTTTTCCTGTATATAAGATATTTGAAGTATCTGGGGATTATGGATAATGTATTTTTCATCAACACCATTAATAAAATATTTAAAATTCATTAGATGCATACATGTCAGTGCTTATATTACATAACTTTGTAATCCATATCAAAACTTCAGTTTAGAAAATTTGTTTGCTGTTTTTGCATGAGTTAAGATATTGCTAGACAAGATAATAAGCACGTTACAAATCTTAGTTGCTCCACAAATAGCAACATTTGATTATCTATTAGGATGTGAAAAGCAACTCCATAATTTTGGTACATAAGAAAACAATCATTGAATTGTTCAGTATTTTGGGGGCCAAAAGTTCCAGGATGTCTGAGATGGTAAGGCTCATCTATACTCTATGTAATTGAAGCTAGAAAATTTAGAATATTCTATTCACATTTTGTGACCCTGTTTTTGGCTACCATTGTGGTAATTCTTTGACCTAGCTCATGCTTCTATACATGGTGGAGCTTCCCTGATAGCTAAGATGGTAAAACAACCTGCTTCAATGCAAGAGACCTGGGCTTCATCCCTGGATTGAGAAGATCCCCTGGAGAAGGAAATGACCACTCACTCCAGTTTTCTTGCCTGGAGAACTTCATGAACAAAAGAGCCTGGCCAATTACAGTCCATGGGGTTGCAAAGAGTCAGACATGACAGAGTCTGACTCAGTATCATGGAGCCAGCTGAAATTCATGTGAAGAAGAACCAGATTCTACTACATGATGGTGGAAATGGCAAGGCCACAGTATGAAAAGGTATGATTGGATGGTAGAAGTGAGGAAAGATCTCAGTTGACTGATCTATGTTTCTACCATTAAAAAAAAAAAAAACAAAACTAGAAAAATGAAGAACACAAGGAACCCAATGTAAGAGGAAGGAAGAAAATGGTAAAGATCATGAAGAAAATAATGAAATTGAGTTTAACAAAGTTCCAGGACATAAGATCTATTGAAATACATGCAAAAATCAATCATATTTGCATGCGTGCATGCTAAGTCACTTCAGTCGTGTCCTATTATTTGCAACCCAATGAACAGTATAGCATGTCACATGATGTACTCTGCATAGAAGTGAAATAAACAGGGTAACTATATACAGCCTTGTTGTACTCCTTTCCCAGTTTTGAACCAGTTCATTATTCCATGTTCAGTTCTAACTGTTGCTTCTTGTCCTGCACACAGGTTTTTCAGGAGACAAATAAGGTGGTCTGATGTTCCCATCTGTTTCAGAATTTTCCATAGGCTGTTGTGATACACAGAGTCAAAATCTTTAGTGCAGTCATTAAAGCAGAAGTAGATGTTTTTCTTTTTTCTGGAATTCTCTTGCTTTCTCTACAATACAATGAATGTTGGCAATTTGACTTCTGTTTTCTCTACCTTTTCTAAATCCATCTTGTACATCTGGAAATTCTCTGTTCATGTACTGCTAAACAAACCATAGCTTGAAGGATATTAAGCATAACCTTGTTACATGTGAAATATGCTCAATTATACAATAGTTTGAACATCTTTGGAATTGCTCTTCTTTGGGACTGGAATGAAAATTGACGTTTTCCAGTTCTGTGGCTACTGCTGAGTTTTCCAAATTTGCTGACATATTGAGTGCAGCACTTTCACAGCATCATCTTTTAAGATTTTCGGTAGCTCAGCTGGAATTCCATTACCTCCGCTAACTTTGTATGTAGTAATTCTTCCTAAGGCCCACTTGACTTCACACTCCAGGATGTCTGGCTCTGTTAGTGACCACACCATCCTGGTTTTCCAATTATAGGAAAATCCAAATGGGCTTTCCATTTTCCTATTATTTTGAGAAATTGCCATTCTACAGTTAAGGTAATGCTATGTGATGAATAATAATTTCAACACACTAAATTTCATTCTAATAGTGTGCCAGTATTTGTCCAAAGGCAAAAACAATTATTTGACAAAAAGATATCTTACCATTACTTTTTAATTTAAGATTAAGACATTTGATTTTACAAGACAGAGATTTCACTAACCTGTTGAGTGGAAACTGCATTCTATCAATGAGCACTCCAACATCTGACAATACTTAGGTACAAGAGAGAAAATGTGATGTAATTTTATTTGTGTGGAAGAGGGGACAGATTTCAGAATTCGTAGTGATCAGTGAACAGTCCTCCACACAATAGCTATGGACACAGATCATGGAGAAGTTTGGGTCTAGGGTCATTCTGTATCTTCTGCCTTAAAAAGTAAGAAAGGAATAGTACTTGTGATTGGGCAGTAGCCCAGTTTTCTCTAGAAATATTTCTAATTTTCACACATAATGTGCCCCCTGTGCATTCTAAATGCCAGCACTTGTCCGAGTTATTGCTACTACATTCTAGAGCTGCATATCACACAAAGAAGTCCACTAGAAATTCTCCATCCTATTTAAACAAGACAATAAACCTACAAGTGAAAACTAGCAAATTCTAATGTATTATTGCATCAGAGCCTCTTTAAAAGGCTCTTGACTTGCAAATAAGAAGAACAAATTTGATATTTTTAAGAAAGATAAATTGTTAAATGGAATTTTACATACTCATAAACATTACTTCCTAACATTTGCCTGAATCTAAAACAAGAGAAATATTATAGTTATAAGACCTACAGTCAAGCTCATATTTCCATTTTGGGACCTAGTAACCTCATACCTGCATTTCCCAGGTTTGAATAAAATTACATAAATGAGCCCTTTAATAATTCTTTTTTTTGTTACAAACAAATATGGAGTATTTATATAACTTGAAACTAAAATAAATCTTAACCAAAATGCCATTAGTTGAAAGCTATGGTAATTGTATGAAGTTTTAATTTATACTACTCATATGTAATAGCTTAGTTTCTCTATAAGTTATACTTATTACAAATCAAGGAGCCAGGAAATCTTTGAAAACTCCAAACAAAGGCTCTTAATTAAACATTTAAGCCAAGAGTTCAAGAAAAAAAAAATTGTATAATCTCATTTAAATGTTTCAAAACTTGCATTAAAAAATAAAATTCAGATTTAAAGATCAAATTCCACCTAGGGAAATGAATTGGCCCCCCTAGTGTCTCAGCAGTAAATAGTACACCTGCAATATAGAAGATCTGGGTTTGGTGCCTGGTCTCCCTTCCCTGGAGAAGGAAATGGCAACCCACTCCAGTGTTCTTGCCTGGGAAATCCCATGGACAGAGGAGTCTGGCAGGCTGCAGTACATAGGGTTGCAAAAGACTCAGACACAATTTAACAAGTTAACAACAACAACTACAACAAATAAATCAGTATCTCTGAACTTTAACTTTTGTTTCAAAAACCATTTTCTTCCTAATTTATAGTGCTGCAATGAGATACACATAAAGCAAAAGTAGGCAGATGCTTAGGGGAAAAACAAAAGAACCACCACACTGTTAATGCCCACATTTTCGATACGTACTTCACAGCACTGAATTTTGGTTGCATTCAGTAAATGCATTTCTCCTGCCAGACCTATCCCATTTCACATATGTCTCCAGATATCACTATCAAGACGATCCCAGAAGATAAGCTAAGTGGTCACAGATTTAACATAATTTGCGATCTGATACTGAAAGTCAGTATATCTCAGAATAAATCTTCCATCCACCTTACAGAGTCTCTGAAATTGATTATTTCAGTTCTATACTTTACTTACAGTAGACATGTTTCAAAAATCACTGTTAAAATACAATTAATGCTGAAGGCTATTTTAGATATTAAATGGCAACCCACTCTAGTACTCTTGCCTGGAGAATCCCATGGAGGGAGGAGCCTGGTAGGCTACAGTCCATGGGGTCGCAAAGAGTTGGACATGACTAAGTGACTTTACTTATACCTTTTTAGGTTGGTGTCTACAATTTTCAGAATTAGGATTCGAAAAATCATTGGAAAGATTTTAAAAATTATATTTGGCATAAAAGGACATAAAGAAAAATTGTTAGAAATATATGGTGCATTTGAAAGAATCTGACCTTCAATTAAGACCTTTACACAACTTTCTTAACCCTTAGAGATCAAACAGATGAGGATAATTATAGAACTGAATATCACATTGGGTTTAGTCGCTAAGTCATGTCCAACTCTTGCAATCTGATGAACAATAGCCCGCCAGGCTCCTCTGTCTATGGTATTTTCCAGGCAATACTTGAGTGGTTTACCATTTCCTTCTCCAGGGTATCTTCCCGACCCAGGGATCAAACCTGAGTCTCTTGCGCTGCAGACAGATTCTTTACTGATGAGCTACCAGGGAAGTTGAATATCACATTAGTATATTTGATTTAATGGATGCATGAAGCTTTGTACCTTACAGATGGAGCATTACAGCACTGTTTTAGTCAGCTAATGTTAGGCTGATGCATCACAACCAGTCCACAACCTCAGTGCCGTATGAAAATAAACGTGCACTTCTTAAGTGTCTTCAGATCACTTGGAACTGTTGTGCTAATCTCAGCTGTCCTCATTTCATGCATGTGTGCCTTTGTTGGGGGTCAGCCATTTAAGATGGGCTTGTAAGCTTGAGACTGGTCTCTCAGCCTCTTTGGACCCCTGGGCAAATCAGTACACGTTATTCTAGCAAGAGTAGCAACACAAGCAGCAAGTGAAAACGGATAAATGCTCCTTACGGCTCAGTGTTGCTGCCAGCCCTCTATTCCCACCTGCGTCCCATTGACCACATAAGTAAGGTTGAGCCTAAATTCAAGAGGAAGGGCCAAAGCAAGTCACCGGACCAAACTCAAAATCGATAGAGTACGTAAGCAAATTCCTTCAAAGGGAATGTGTTAGAGACAGGAAAATAAATAAATATTTTATCACATCATACAAGAACCTATCTAAGCATCAAGAAAGCATTCACCAAAATTAATCATGAATCTTGTGACAATGTGAACCTAATCAAGGGTTCCCAGGTGGCTCAGAGGTAAAGAGTATGCCTGGCAATGCAGGAGCCTTGGGTTTGATCCCTGGGTTGGAAAGATCCCTGGAGCAGGAAATGGCAACCCACTCCAAAATTCTTGCCCTGGAAATTCCATGGACAGAGGAGCCTGACAGGCTATAGACCACAGGGACGCAAAGAGTCGGATGCGACTTAGCAACTGAGCACGCACGCACAAACCTAAACAAATACGTCAAAGAAGAAACTTTGTAGGTCAGCTTTTATGACTACAAAGCAATATGACTGGATATGATTCACATAAATATATGCCAGGAAAAGTACTTCCGACAGGACTCAGTAACTGACATTGAGTGGTAAGAGAGGTAAAGAGGAAAATCTCAGAGGATCACTGTATTCCCAGCAAGTTGTTGGGTGCTAAAAGCATGTGGTTCGTTCACATTGAGAAAGCTCCTCACTTAGAGTCAAACTCTATTTCTAAATATATAGAAAAATTTAACTCAGTTGCCTAAAAATGAAATGAGCTTCTGCAAAATTGTGTTTTACTTGTCACAGGGGAGGCTCTGCAGTGTTGGTCCAAATGGTAACTGGTGAGGCTATGATAAAGTGTCATTCATCCACAGCAAACTAAAATTAATATAGTGGCATTTCCATAAAGTTAAACTTATTCAATTTCAAGAAACAGCCTCTTATTATGAGATTCAATTCTTTCTATATTTAATTGTAAAAATGCTTCCTTCCATTTTAATGAAACGATTGTGAGCCCAGTGGGCAGTAATTTTTTTGAACCTTGGCAAATGTTATACAATTTTACTTGTTTCTAAAACCAAAAAGTCTTAGAGCATTCATACAGTTTTTGCACTGTTTTGTTTTGAGCTTTCAGGAAAAGAAAAGAATTGGCTGGCTTTGTTCAGTATTAGATCTTTGACATAGGCAGTCTGTACTTAGGTACACGGTGATTATTCTGAAAAAAAAGAAAGGATAGAACACCACGCTGGCTGGAAGCTCACTAAATCCATTCCCTTCTCCTGGGGAGTGCCCTTCCTTCCTTCGGCTTCCAGCCTCCTCACAGTCGGGTGTGGCCACAGAAGGTGGGAGCTCCAGGCGGCCGGTAGGGAGTGACGTTTGCCATCCCCAGAGCTGGTCCTTACTGCTTTCCATGCGAAGGCCCCCTCAGTGCCTTCTCCTTGGGTCTGTTGGCCAGGTCTGGTGAACTGATTTTTACACTTTTACTTTCCCGTTATGAATGAGGGCTGAGACACGTGACAGTCATTGACTATCCACGCTCCAGAGAGAGCTAGGATTAAGACATTGGCTGTTGTACTAATTAAGGAACCTTCTGGTTACAAGAAAAAGGACATAACATTTCATGTAGGCTGAGAGATATTTGCTGAGGATATTTCCAATGTCTCTTAGAATTGGAGTCACAGCAGGAGGAACAAGATGTGATGCTTATTTCTCTCTCTCTCTCTCTGGTCTCTGCTCTGAATAGAAGACTAATGTGAAATTCTTCTGAAAGAAAAGCACTCAGTGGCTCAGTCGTGTCTGACTCTTGTGACCCCATGAACTGTAGCCCGCCCGGCTACTCTGTCCATGGGATTTCCCAGGCAAGAATACTGGAGCTGGTTGTCATTCCTTCCTCAAGGGGAGCTTCCTGATCCAGAGGTTGAAATTATGTCCCTTACATCTCCTTCATTGGCGGGTGGATTATTTACCACTAGTATCACCTGGGAAGGTCCTAAAAGAAAAGAATCCCTTGTAATTAAAAAAAAAAAAATGATTATGTCACTTTTTGCCTAATAGTTGAGGCAAAAGGTATTGATTTATCTTCTTTCAGTGTGTTAAAGTGAAAGTCGCTCAGTTGTGTCCAACTCTTTGCGACCCCATGGACTATACAGTTCATGCAATTCTCCAGGCCAGAATACTGGAGAGGGTAACTGTTCCCTTCTCCAGGGAATCTTCCCAACCCAGGGATCAAACCTAGGTCTCCCGCATTGCACGCCAGTTCTTTACCAGCTGAGCCACCAGGGAAGCCCTCAGTCTATTAGAGTGGTAGCAAAAAAAAGCCCCAAAACAAAACAGTTTCTTAATTTGACTTATACATAACTGAAAATTCTAAGTAGCAATGATGACCTCAAGATGAAGCGTTTAGACTCAATAAATTGTCCCTCCACTGAGACCCGAATGAACAGACACAGTGCTTCCTCACTAACTTCCCTCCGAGATTATGAAATAGTCCCAGATTTGAGTATAAAGGTTCATATTGTATCCCACAGCACCATGAATTTTACAGTCTGTTACACTTCTGTTTCTTCCTCTGTTTATCTCTCCCTCTCCCCCTCCCCCCCTTTTTTTCTCTGTCTCTTTACTATTCCTCTGAAGCTGGAAGATCTTGCCTCCTTTTAAAGCCTATCAAAAGGAACTCAAAAGAAGCCATCAGGAAAATGTACAACTATTAACATACTGAATGTCATTTATCAAAGAATCTCTTTCTTTCCCTGATGCTCCCATCATCAGATGATTGGGCGGCTATAACGATACCAGAGTGCACTCGCATTATTACATCCATTCTTCTCAACTAATTTACGAATGTGATTTCCAATATTTTCAGGTTAAAAGTTTTTTTTTTTTTCATTTTCAGAAGATTCTAAATTCTCTCCTCACTCATACATCAAACAGAATCTAGCTTTGAATGCAGTACATAAGCTGCTTAGAGGAAATTTCTGAAAGATTTTATATACTGATACTCTGAAATAACGGATGCACAAATTTCTTGTTTAGCAAATGATCACTTTATGGAGCTGAAAAGACCTGCCTGATAGACTGGGTACTTTTGGATAATGGCTTTGTGACTCCAAAGAATAAATCTATGACATGGGCCATGATTGAAATACATGGGCTGCATGCAACATCATTCTAGCTGTATCAGAGACCCAAGAGTAACAATAACAATAATAGCTGTACTTGATTGAGGGCTTGCTATTTCTGAGTTATCTCTAACTATCTCTTTCCACAAGGTATGTACTATATAGTTCATGATTTATCTGGTTTATAGATGAAGCTATGGGAGAACAAGAAACCTCCTCAAGGTCATAGAGACAGTAAATGGTTAGGCCAGGATTCACATTCAGTTTTCTGACCTTTTTTCCCATAGTACCCTGGAGAATATCTGCCAAAATCATGCAATGATGAGATGGCTAAAGTGCATAGCTGAAGCTATGCTGGTATTTATTTGACTGTGCAGATTCTTCTTTCACAGAACCACGTGCAATGTATATTTTTCTTTTAAAAAGCCTCAATTACCATATATTGTGGGTTTAAGTCAAACTGGCATATAAAGTGACCCGCAACTTTTCTGTGTAAACATTTAGGTTTGGATTTCATGTCTAGGTTTACTGATCAAGCCGCTCCTCTAAGTCATTGCAGCCCCAGGGCCAAGATCTGTAGACCTGCAGCTCTCTCCCATTGAGTCACTTTTTATTGATGAACAAGCACCCAAGAGGTGGATGTGGAAGTCTAGGTTAAAGGGTAGCCAGCATTAAGTTGGAGAAGGCAATAGCACCCCACTCCAGTACTCTTGCCTGGAAAATCCCATGGGTAGAGGAACCTGGTAGGCTGCAGTCCATGGGGTTGAGAAAAGTCTGACATGACTGAGCCACTTCACTTTCACTTTTCACTTTCATGCATTAGAGAAGGAAATGGCAACCCACTCCAGTGTTCTTGCCAGGAGAATCCCAGGGACGGGGGATCCTGGTGGGCTGCCGTCTATGGGGTCGCACAGAGTCAGACGTGACTGAAGCGACTTAGCAGCAGCAGCATTAAGTTGATTTCTAACTACCATAGAATGTTGCACTGGAAAGACGTTGAAGATCATTTTATTAAGTTCCCTTATTTCGGAGAAAACATTCAGGACTCAAATGCAACGTGCTGTCCTGGAGGGCATATCATAAGTTAGTGGCAGAGCTTCCCTTAAGATATGTGCTATCTTGATACTTAGGAAAAGGCCTATTATTTTCATGACAATTGCTTCATTTTTCCACATGCATGTCATGAGAATCATATAAGCCAAGAAAGACAGATACTGAAATTATGTGCATGATAAAACCTTGATCTGATTATGTGCATTTTATTATTTTTTATCACAATTCTTGGCATTTTTTAAATAAATGAATCATGAATGTCTTTGCTGGTGGTATTTTAGTGGCCAATTCTTGAGAAATTTTAAGATAGTATTCCTCACAAACTTATGCAAGAGATGGGTTCTTTCAGAATGTTCCACTTTGTAATGTGGCAATGATAAAGACAATTTTAATACAGGGATTGGCAGATTGAACCCTGGGCGTGTTGGTATAAACAACTAGCTAACACTGCATTCTGGGAGGTCTGAATGGGTTCAATTTACTGAACTGATCAAATGGGCCCAAAACTCAACTTTATGTTGTTTGCTTTTCCCAGATAATTAGAATTATGTTAGCATTAATATATTGCTTTCCCCCCCTTGTTTTTCCCAAACACACACACACACACACACACACACACACACACATGCACCCACATGTAGCTTATGAGGCTTGATTGTAAAACATGTCTGGTGAAGCAATTGCAAAGGTATTCCCTGGAGCAATGAAATATATCTTGCACACTGTGCTCTGTGCTTTTCTCCATATTCAAATCCCTCTTCTATCAAACCTCATATTCCTAAAAAGGAAGAAAGCTTATTTCACCTGTACCTTCTATACATTAGTAAAACAACTATCATGATGATAACATTTTTTCACCATCATAAAGTAACATAAAACCTAAAAAACTCACAGAAAGGAAAGACGAAGGGAGAAGTCAATGCCATATTTTATATAGACTTCAGTGCAATTCTCTGACATTGCTGATCATTTTTTCTTTTCTTGTGAGAGGCAAAGGAGGAACTGTTGAACGGATGCACTGCAGCCAGCAGCGGCCTCTCACAAAACTGTGAGTCAGTGTCAGCTAGTGAAACCGACAAAGCATCTGGATGAGAGACTGCGCAATTATTTTTCCGTGTTAATGGCCCTTTATTTGTGGTTTTTATGTCTATGTTTGTTAACAGTAATTGCCTCTCCTCTACTGTTTATTTTTAATGAGTCCCTTAAAAACGGAGCACTAACTACTGTAGGATTTATTCTCATTTTGTTTACTGTAGAAAGAACAAGGAACCAAGCAGGACTCCATCTCCTTAAAGTGATAGCTAGCACCAAGCATCTGAGAACGGAAGAAAAAGAAAAAAATAAAAAGTCGGAAGTGTGTGTACAGAATTTTGAAAATGAAAAAGCAGTCAGTACACTGCACTACTTGTGAACTGAGTCCATATTCATCCCTTCATTCAAGATAATTATTTTTTCTCTGTGTCATAATTATAATCTAGGTTTCAACGTGCCCATCAAAGAATGTAAAATAGATTGTTTATAATACAAAGGAGATCTCATTTATCAATACTGATAATATTTAGGATTTTTCTCTCTTCACTTGTGTGCTCACGTTCAGTTGCTCAGTTCAGTTCAGTCACTCAGTCATGTCCAACTCTTTGTGACCCCATGAATTGCAGCACGCCAAGCCTCCCTGTCCATCATCAACTCCTGGAGTTCACTCAGACTCACGTCCATCAAGTCAGTGATGCCAACCAGCCATCTCATCCTCTATCGTCCCCTTCTCCTCCTGCTCCCAATCCAATGAGTCAACTCTTCACATGAGTTGGCTAAAGTACTGGAGTTTCAGCTTTAGCATCATTCCTTCCAAAGAAATCCCAGGGCTGATCTCCTTCAGAATGGACTGGTTGGATCTCCTTGCAGTCCAAGGGACTCTCAAGAGTCTTCTCCAACACCACAGTTCAAAAGCATCAATTCTTCGGGGCTCAGCCTTCTTCACAGTCCAACTCTCACATCTATACATGACCACAGGAAAAACCATAGCCTTGATTAGACGGACCTTAGTCAGCAAAGTAATGTCTCTGCTTTTGAATATGCCATCAGTTATGTCCAACTCTGTGCCACCCCATGGATTGTATAGCCCGCCAGGCTCCTCTGTCCACTGGACTTCCCAGGCAAGAATTCCTGAGTGAGTAGCCTGTCCCTTATCCAGGAGATCTTCCCAAACCAAGCATTGAACACAGGTCTCCTGCATTGCAGGCAGATTCTTTACCACTGAACCAGAAAAGCCCTCTCCTTTCATTACATTATATTAAAGGCCCTGAGGTCAGAAATCACTGGGATTTCAATCATCTTTGAATCATCAGTACTTAGTACATAGCTTGGAAATAACAAATATTCCACTTTGAATAAATAACTGTAGCTACCATTAGCTTCTAGACTGAGCTAGTAAAATGACGGCAATCAGCAAAGCATATTTGAGAGAATGTGTCTGAAATATAAGCAGTTGAATTTATAGCAGATATTTTTACAATTTAGAAAATCCCTATTTGTTTATTCATGCACTTGTGTATCAGTTTCCTAGAACTGTTAGAACAGATTACCAAAAACTGGTTGGTTTAAACCAAGAGAAATTTATTCTCTCCAAGTTCTGGAGGCCAGAAATCTGAAGGCAAAGTGTTCTTAGGGCCGCGTTTGTTCTGATGTCCCAGGGAAGAATCCCTCTCACCTCTTCCTGGTTTCTGCTGGTTGCTGGCATCCTTGGCATTGCTGGACTTGAATCTGCATCACTGCAAGTTCTCCCTGTCTTTTCACGTGGCGTCTTTCCTCTGTATGTGTCCTGCGTTTTATGTTTTTAAGGACAGTTCAGTTCAGTTCAGTTTCTCAGTCATGTTCGACTCTTTGTGACCCCATGGACTGTAGCACTGTCCATCACCAGCTCCCGGAGTTTACTCAAACTCATGTCCATCGAGCCGGTGATGCCATCCACCCACCTCCTCCTCTGTCGTCCCCTTCTCCTCCTGCCTTCAATCTGTCCCATCATCAGGGTCTTCCCCAATGAGTCAGTTCTTCGCATCAAGTAGTCTAAGCATTGGAACTTCAGCTTCAGCATCAGTCCTTCCAATGAATATTCAGGAATGATTTCCTTTGGGATTGACTGGTTTTTAAGGGCACTAGTCTTTAGATTAGACTCATCTTAAACTTCTGTGGCATCATCTCACCTATTAATATAGCTGCAAAGATCTTATTTCTTCTAAAGGTCATATTTCCTGCACCTTAACTGAGGTATATCTGACAAATGAAATTGTAACACATTTAAAGTGTAAACATGATAATTTTAATATACATTTACATTGTGAAAGGATTCTCAAAATTAAGCTTATTAACACATCCATCACTTCACATATTTACTATCATCTTAGTTTTCAATTTTTTCCACTTAGCAAATTTCAGGTATACAATACAGTGTAATCAATTATAGTCATCTTCTTAAACATTTGATTATCAGATCTTACTCATCTTTAAACTGAGGATTTGTACCCTTTTACCAAAATCTCCCCCTTTAACTCACATTTTAGCCCCTAGCAACCACCATTCTACTCTGTTTCTATGAATTATATATATATATATATATATATATATATATATATGTCTGTATGTATGTACAGTTTGTCTTTCTGTCTTCTTTCACTTAATGCCTTTCAGTTTCATTCACGTTGTTACA
Source organism: Oryx dammah (assembly GCF_014754425.2). Lineage (NCBI taxonomy): Eukaryota > Metazoa > Chordata > Mammalia > Artiodactyla > Bovidae > Oryx > Oryx dammah. The sequence goes on from NW_024070210.1 coordinate 6,417,697, forward strand.
AGTGGAAGGGTTTCCTTCTTTTTGGGCTTCCCTGGTGGCTCAGAGGGTAAAGCGTCTGCCTGGAATGCGGGAGACCTGGGTTTGACCCAGGGGTCGGGAAGATCCCCTGGAGAAGGCAATGACACCCCACTCCAGTACTCTTGCCTGGAGAACCCCATGGAGGGAGGAGCCTGGTAGGCTACAGTCCATGGGGTCGGGAAGAGTCGGACATGACTCAGCGACTTCACTTTCACTTTCTTTCCTTCTTTTTAAAGGATGAGTAATATTCTATTATGTGTATATACCACATTTTTATCCATTCATCCTTTGACAGAGATTTTTTATCATAACTTGACTACTGTGAATAATGTTTCAGTGAACATGGGGATACAAATATCTCTTTGAGAGAATGATTTCATTTCGTTTGGATATACACCCAGAACTGGGATCGCTAGATCATGTGGAAGTTCTATTTTTAATTTCCTGAGTAACCTCCACACTGCTTTCCACAGTGGCTGCACCAGTTTATGTTTACAACAGTGTAAAAATATTCTCTTTTCTCTACAATCTCATTAGTATTTGCTTTGTTTTCAATAATGGGCATTCTAACAAGTATAAGGTCTTGTCTCACTGAGGTTTTGATTTCATTTCTCTGATGAATAATGATGTTGAGCATCTTTGCATGTACCTGGATCTTTCTAAAATGTGTCTATCAAGGTCCTTTGCCCATTTTTAATTGGGTTATTTGGGTTATTTAAGTCAATTTTGCAGAAACTTTTTAGTCTGATGTTGTCCCACTTGATTATTTTTCCTTTTGTTGCTTTTGCTTTTAGTATCAAATCCAACATAAAAAATTCTGAAGACCAATGTCAAGAAGCTGTATTTTCTTCTAGGAATTTTAAGATTTTTAGGTCATATGTTCAAGTCTTTATTTTGAGCTGATTATTATGGATGGTATTAAATCTTCTAATCTATTTACAATAGCATCAAAAAGAATAAAAAAAAAATCAGAAAGAAATTTAACCAAGCAGTTGAAAGATTTGTACACTGAAAAGTGTAACATTTTCAAGTAAACATTCTCAGTAAACATGAAATTTTGAGGTGCCCTGTTCCACTCAGTGCACCCAGGCTGAATCTGCATCCTGGCCACATCCCTTACTGGCTGTGAGATCCTCGGCAAGATACTTTATATCTATAAATCTCAGTAGCCTTGTATATAGAAGAATGACTATGATATTACCACTTACTTCATGGAGCTGTAGTGAGGACTTCTGAACTAATTTATATAAAACGCTTAGCACAACATCTGATATATTGAATGAGCTCTAATAAACAGCATCTCTGAAATGACTAGGATTTTTATGATAATGTCCTTCAGCATAGAACAGTGACAAAATGCTAAAGTAAAATTCCTGCATGTGATTTTATGAAATATCCAGAAACACAGTTATGCAAATCTCTAGAAAGATCTAAGGGTACAACAGATTATATTGAGTAGTTGTTCATCGACTTTCCCTTTGACTACCACACTTTTCTGATAGAAACATCCCCAAAGCCTTGTTATATAACTTGCAAAAAAGCAAAACAAAATAAATGAACATACAAACAAAAAACCTTGCAACTGATAAGTGGAGAGTACTTGATGTGGTGTTTAGGCCACATAGTGAGGTAATGAGTGCTGACTCATGGTATTCCAACAGTAGGATGGATGGCATCTCCTTTGAGCACCACTTGGTTGGTCCTGCTTCTTGCAATCAGGTTGGTGATAAGAACTGAGAAGAAGAGAATCAAAGGCTAAGAGCAGGTACATTTACCTAATGGACATGAGAGCAGAGAGCATCTTTAAGTTCCTTAGAAAACAAAGCAACAACAACAGCAGCAGCAGTGATAATACCAATCTTGGGAGCTGTCTCATTGCCCACTGTTGTAAACGTGTTCTATGCATCATCTGCTTTCATTCTTCCAACTGTCCGGAGGATATCCTATTCACTTCCCCATTTTTCCTGAAGGTGAAACTGAGGCACAGAGAAGGGAAATTACTAGATGAAGTGCTAGTTAGTGAATGGTAGGAAAGCATGTTGAAATTGGGCATTCTGTCTTGGTTGCCCACAATTTTTATCAATAATCCACGTGATTCTTAACTACATTAGAAACATAGCAATGTTTTTGTACTTTCAGGACTGTGGGGACACCAAGTCACTCCCTCCATTAGTGAGTGCCGTACCTTTGAGAATGAGATTGCCCATCAAAAGAGAGTGTGGCACACCCTTATATAACTAGATAGGCTTAAATTTATTTTCTCAGCATCATTTGTGAAATACTTCTTTTAATGTCCTTTGTGGAAATAGAGTCTTTGCAAGCACAGTTATGATGATGTTATACTGGGTTAAGTCTGTCGTAATGCAATGAATCAGGGTCCTCACAAAAATAAAACAGAGATATAGACATAAACAGAGGGAAGATGGCCAAGTGAAAAGAGAGGTAAAAATTGGTGTGATGCAGTCTCAAGCCTAGGGACACCAAGGATGTCCACTAGAAGCTAGGAAGAAGCAAAACCAAGACAGCTAATTGTGGAAATAGGCATCTAGAAAACAGGGTTTTTTTGTCTTATCTTTCAAAATGTCACATGGTTTAGGAAACTAAGTCTCCTAGCCCAACCCAAGACTGAAAACAAAAGAATGCCCTGTATTATAAAGGCTTTCTAAAATGTAGATAGCAAACAAAATCATTGAAGTTCTGCAAATAACATAAATTCATTAAAATAAAATATTATATATAAATTAGAATGTGAGCTGGGTACCAAATTTCTGGATTTTTGAATATGCAAATTAAAGATTTGATTGAATATTCTACTCTTGCACCCTGGGTTCAAAATGACTTTTTTTTTTTTTCTGTAGAAATTATGGTCCTTTCTCACTTGACTCCCCCTCATAAAATGGGAGTTAGAAAAAGCCAAGTTGAAATTAATGGTCAGTGTTCAAAGAGTTAATATGTTTGACTCAGAATATATTGTGAATCAAAAATAGTTTTTTAACCACAGCAAATGACTCATCAAGAAGAATAATACAGTTTAATAAATGTGTCTCCCTATTTAGGTTAAAATACTTTAAGCCAAAATTAGCAGCCCATCTTGTCCTTTTCCTCCATCTTAGAATGGTACAAACCACCGGTGAGATAAGTATCCTTTGTCTGATTTAATTGCTTTTGGGGAGATGGAGCAGAGTAAAGCTACCCAACTCTAATGGACAGGAATGTAGAGATAGGAATGAAAGAACCATAAAAGTTGGGAATTAGCACTGATGCAATAAGTCACATACAGTTCCAAGGATACTTTGAGGTATGGTTTTACCCTTGCAAGTTCCTTTTAGGAATAAACTAAGCAACCAAAACTGGATATCTACCCATCATGCTCTTCCATGAATATAAATAAGTTCAGTAACATCTTTGTTGTCAGCAGACTTGTCTTAGAAACTATTCCCTGATTATGAGGATATTATGGTCTGGCACCAAGAAGGGAAGGGAAATTGTTAGTACTCTAATTCATTTTGCTCTTTTCACATCTAATAAATGGGGTCATGTGTGTGTGTGAGTGTGTGTGTGTGTATTCACACTTAACTGCTTTAATGATTTGAAAGAAAAAGGAGTGTTAGAACAGGTACTCTGCAAATTCAGCTGCCCCAGCAAAATATTATCTAAACACTTGATCAGGAAAAGAGGAGGAAAACTTTCAATTGGAAAATATTTACTGAGTGCCTTCCAAGGGCCAGACCCTATATAATGATCTAGATACACAAGGCTGAAGAAGACATAGCTCCTGTCGTCAAGGAACTTAAGATCAGGGCATGTAGACAGAAGCAACTATTTAGAAATGTTTAAGATAGATATGCATAAAGATAAGAAGTCAGGATAAGAGAGAACACGAACATAGTAAGATGAGATGTGGGAAAAATGTATTTGAGACAATTTTTAGAGTGACTTAATTATAAAACCTAGAGGATAATATGCTCTGTCTCTCAATCCATCTTTCCTCCATAGACAAAGAAGAAACAAATTTTAAAAGCTATGTTACATTTTTTCTTAAACTTTTCATCTGTGTATTTTTCTATGACCAACCTAGATAGCATATCCAAAAGCAGAGACATTACTTTGCCAACTAAGGTCTGTCTAGTCAAGGTTATGGTTTTTCCAGTAGTCATGTATGGATGTGAGAGTTGGACTGTGAAGAAGGCTGAGCGCCGAAGAATTGATGCTTTTGAACTGTGGTGTTGGAGAAGACTCTTGAGAGTCCCTTGGACTGCAAGGAGATCCAACCAGTCCATTCTGAAGGAGATCAGCCCTGGGATTTCTTTGAAAGGAATGATGCTGAAGCTGAAACTCCAGTACTTTGGCCAACTCATGTGAAGAGTTGACTCATTGGATTGGGGGCAGGAGGAGACGGGGACGACAGAGGATGAGATGGCTGTATGGCATCACTGACTCGATGGACGTGAATCTGAGCGAACTCTGGGAGTTGGTGATGGACAGGGAGGCCTGGCGAGCTGCGATTCATGGGGTCGCAAAGAGTCGGACCCGACTGAGTGACTGAACTGACTGACTGACTAACTGTGGATAGAAGGTTGACATCTCCCAAAATTCATGTGTTGAAGACTTAACCCTTAATATGATGGTACTTTTAGGTGGAGCCTTTGGGAAGTGATTAGGCCATGAGGGTGGAGACTTTAGGAACGAGATTCATGTCCTGATACAAGAGACTCAGGGGGTTTTCCCAGGTGGAGCTAGTGTCAAAGAACCTGCCTACCAATGCAGAAGACAGAATAGGCTGTTTCCATCCCTGGGTCGGCAAGATCCCCTGGAGAAGGGCATGACAACCCACTCCACTATTCTTGCCTGGAAAATCTCGTGGATTGAGGAGCTTGGCGGGCTACAGTCCGTGGGGTTGCACAGAGTCAAATACTGCAGCGACTTAGCATGCAGCCCTGCATACCCAAGAGGCTCATGAATATTTTCTTGGCCTTTCTGCCGTGTGAGGTTACAAGTAAAAAGTGACCTTCAGAAAAGGTGTCCTCACATGACATCAAATCACCCAGCACCCCGACCTTGACTTCCCAACCTCCAGCACTATGAGAAATAAGTGTTTCTTGCTTATGAACCACACACTGATGCTACTCTTCTTATAGCAGTCCAAGCGGATCAAGACAATCTGAAAAATCGCACAGAAGACAGGAATTTTATAAATATTCTGAAACATAAAGAAACATAAATTCAATACTCTTGCACATTGATGTAGATTTTTTAAATGGAAAGGGTATATTTAAATTGTGGTCCTGCTTTTCTGATCTCTAGAATCTCTTCAAGGTTTGGTATCTTCTACTCTTCTCAACTTTATTTTAGGGTTTGAGGGAGAAAGCCGTGAGTGATAATGAGAAATCGGGCCTAAGCAGACACACTCTGTGCGGGTGCTTGGACTGTGCACCTTGTGTGTGTATGTTCAGTTGGTGGTGGCTGAGTCAGCAGAGAGGGACTGAACGCTGTGACGTGGTCCCAAGGCGAGGTACACGTGGATGGTGGCTTTTTCCTTAGCAACCGCCCATCTCTGGGAGTTTCCTTTTCACAGTGCTATTTGAATGTGTAATCTAGATTTTTTCCATGTGTCTTATAATTTTCAGATGAAGTCCCAAGTTAAACTAAATAGATCAGCAGGGGCACACTCTTTGGAGACAGAGGCTGGGCATGGGTGCCTGGCAAATTAGGAGAGTTTCTGTTTGGATGTTTGGTTATTTGTGTGGTTTCCCTCATATTTTTTTAACGTTTGTGAAATAGCAATGTTTTTATTGTGGCAAATGAAGCTTTGCTGGTAAATTTTATTCCTTAGCAAAAAGACAAAGTAGGAAGATACACTTATATCTGTTTCTCAAACTACTATAGGTGAATATCCAGATATTTTATTTTTTATTTTGAATTTCCAACACATCCAAGACTATAACTTTTTAAAAATCTAATAAAAGTTAGTAGAAAATGAAATAAAAAGCACGCGAAATATAAGCCCCCATGTTTTATTATTAGATTTAACAGACATATCTTTGTTCTGTCACGCTGCTACATGGTTTTGTAATGAGTTCTTCTCATTTTGTAGAAAGGCTCTGGTCGGTGGACCATACTTGAAGTAGCATAGGATAAGAGGATTCTGAAAACAATCAGAAAATCCCAGAGCAAATGATACAGTTAAAAGGAAAAATGCTATATATTACACTTTGCTTACTCAGGACTGCCATTGTTTCTCTGCATTAACCCAAGTTGCTTTCTGATCTATCTAAAAGTAGAGAAATTGTCCATTAAGCATTAAAGCATTAGCTGTTGGTGGAATTCAGAACTGCAAAGCTATTTTTGTGTTTGTGTATACATGAGGATGCTGAAGTGCATTGAACAATAGCCCATAATCTGAAGGAAAATTGGGATCCTCAGGAAATTTTCAAAGGTAGCATCAAAAGGAAACATATACTCTGAATTTCTGGCAATTACACATATCTGTTTTCAAATTCATCACTGTAAAGTTTACAAATATAAAATGGAAGTCATCTTGGGATGTCTTACCAAGTGATAACACTTCATTTTTAGAGCCATTTTTTTTTTTTCTCTTCTGGCTTTTTCCTCCATAAATCCTTTCTTCTACCCCTTTCAAGTTTATATTTCTTCTTACTGAATGAAGAGAGTGATGGTCATTTCCATCTCCGTTTCCCCCTACTTTAAAAACAACAGAACTTTTGTTGTTGTTTGCTAAACAAATGACTACCAGAATAAAAGTCTCTATTCCCAGTTGTCCTTTGCAGTCTAGTGCAGTCTTGAGGCCAGTTGTAGACAGTGGTATGTGAGCAGAAGGGCTAGGGCCAAGTTCTGGGGACCATAATTAGCAGACTGCTAGCAATTGCACTCTATTATTTTCTTCATTGTCTTCATCTGACTTTTAGTGAGAATTGAGGTGCTCCATCCAGCTTGGGTGATACTATGGTCCAGAAAGTAGGCATTACAGTTTCTAACATCCTGAAATAAATACCACCCCATCTCCAGACCATTTCAGACAAATTTTCCCTAAAATTTTTGCAGAAGAAAGTCAACTCTTGCTTTCTTTAATGAGCTGTTAGAATCTAGCCTTATCCTTACTGATAGGAGTGATGATAGAGGAAGCATATCACATTTCCCTGCTTTCCAACATGCTAGCCATTCATAGAGCTTTTTAAATTTTATTTAACATAAATAAATAAAATTTAAAATATAGTTCCTCAGTCAATCTACCCACGTTTTATGAGCCCAGTCGCCAGTCACATGTATCTAATGGAGAAAGGGTAGAAATTTCCCTCTTCACAGAAATTTATTTCAGATGGCACAAGTCTAGAGGGCAAGAGCTAGCTTAACTTCTTTGTATTTGCTAAGAGTTTTTTTTTTCTTTTTTTAAATTTCATATCTTTAACTTATCTACATATTGTGTCACTGAGATAAATACACAAGAAGAATAAAAAGAATGTAGTAAATTCAGAAATAATTGTTTGAAAGCAATCACAAGAAAGGCAAGACTGTTTCGGGGGAAGATGGGTGTACATTTCAGGGGTTATTTTAGGATCCGGAAAAAATAATTCTGAGTTCTTCCACCCCGACCCCCTACTCTATGATTTTCACTGGGATTGCTTCAGCTAAAAGTGGACATCAAAGGTGTCTACATGGATAAGAGGGAGAGGAAGTGCAGTTGAGACACAGAAGTTGAACTATATATCTTGGTCAGTTTTTGGTTAGTAAAATAAGCTTGTAAACTGCATGTCAGCAGTTTGGGGATAGTGGGAGACATAAGAACAGGTTTTATTTATAGTATTCTCATTTCTTTTCTCTTTTCTTTTTATTTGAGGTCACAGGCCTTGTTTTCCCCAGAGTGCTTGGTGCACCTGGGTGCACCCTGCTAAGACCTCCGGAAGTTTGACTATGATGTATTTTCCTGATGCAAGAACATAAGAGAGACATTTTCACAAAAGAAAATGTAGTACAACAACAGAAAGATTAGAAATTCTTTGTTAAAAGTCATCAGCTTGCAACATTTTTATTTCTGCTTTTCCTCCATTAAAAAAAAAAGTCAACTTACTGCTCCTTTATTCATACTGAATAGATGTTCAATTATTTTTTTTAATTTTCATGTATATTCCTTCCCATGAAGCCTGAGTTGAAAAAGATTTTTTTCAAAACCATTATGGTACAATTGATTATATAGTGTGATTGTGAAAACTGAAGACTTGTTTTTGCAGTGAACTAAAATGTTTCTCCCTCTTCTCATTGCCAGGGTATCACACAGACTGCATTCATATGGAAATGTATTGGAAGCTCATTGAAGTGTTATTGAACATATATTGGAATTCGATGTATAAAAACTCCTCACGAAGGCATGTATTTGTGATTTAAAGGTTTAAAATGTTTATTTTGCTTCAAGTCCTTTTTTTAAAGCACATTTCATACAGTTTCTCAGTTGTGTTCAACTCTTTGAGACCCCATGGACTGTCGATGAGATCTCCCAGGAAGAATATTGGATTGGGTTGCCATTTCCTCCTCCAAGGGATCTTCCCAACCCAGGGGCTGAACCCATTATCTATTGTATCTCCTGCATTGGCAGGCAGACTTCTTAACACTGAGCCACCTGAGAAGCCTTTTCTAAGCAGGGGGTAATGTTTAATTAGTGTCCATGCTATGTGTTGTTCTATCTCGACACTAGGTCACAATAAACCATCATTCTCAGGCTAGAAAGGTATTAATGATGTGATGTGATGAAAAGTACACAGGCTTAGGAAGATTTGAGTTTAACTCCTGATTCTTTTTACTCATGAAATGTGGTTAAGTTTAATAGCCTTCCTGAGCCTCTAAAACAGAAGCCTGGATTATTTATCTCTGAGTGGTATTGTGAACATGAAATGAGGAAACTTACAGACTTTATTTGTCCATAAGTGTGCTCAGACTGCCATAGCAAAATGCCACAGACTGGGTGGCTTAAACAACAGAGATTTGTTTTTCACAATTCTGGAGGCTGGGAGTCCGAGTTCAGAGTGCCAGCAGAGTCAGATCCTGGTGAGAGCTTTCTTCCTGGCTTTCAGACAGATGTTTCACACCATGTGTTCACATGGCCTTTTTTCAACTTGTGTGTGCAAAGAAAGAGTGAACAAGCTCTCTGGTACTCTACTTTCAAAGGTATTAAGCCCATTGGACCAAAACACCTTTACAACCTCATCTAACCCTTATCATATCCCAAAACTCTGTTTCTAAATACCATCATTTTGGGGCCGTAGGACTTGAACATATGAATTTAGGAAAAACATGAAGCTTTAGTTTATGATAACTTGGCACACAGGAGTCAGGTGTTAAGTGCTCAAACACTAAGAGAAAAATGAATCATCGTGCAGAGATGCAGAAGACCTAAAAAGGGAAACCATCACGATTACAGACATATGTTTTCCCTTCTGTGTGAACTAGCCCATGTAGCTCTGAGTTTCTTGCAAGGCCTTTTTCAGGAATAGAATCCCAGGAAGGTGCTCAGAAATGAAAACAGGAGTTCCATGCTCAATGACATCTCAGAAATTTTGCCTGAAGTAAGAAAACCTTAAAATGCTATTTAAATCCAAATATCCTGAATTTGTTTGACCATGTGATCCCTTTATAATTTTGTCCATCTAACAAAAGTTTTTTGAAACACAACTTGGGAAACCCTTCTATTTATCAGAATCTTATAAATAAGGTTTTATCATTTTATTCAAAGGATTTTACACTTACAAATTAAAGAGAAGGCAATTTGTTAATTTAATTTATATTTCTCCCCATAGTTGACCTTCAGTTCAGTTCAGTCGCTCAGTCGTGTTTGACTCTTTGCCACCCCATGAATCGCAGCACGCCAGGCCTCCCTGTCCATCACCAACTCCTGGAGTTCACTCAGACTCACGTCCATCGAGTCAGTGATGCCATCTAGCCATCTCATCCTCTGTCATCCCCTTCTCCTCCTGCCCCCAATCCCTCCCAGCATCAGAGTTTTTTCCAATGAGTCAACTCTTCACATGAGTTGGCCAAAGTACTGGAGTTTTAGCTTTAGCCTCATTCCTTCCAAAGAAATCCCAGGGCTGATCTCCTTCAGAATGGACTGGTTGGATCTCCTTGCAGTCCAAGGGACTCTCAAGAGTCTTCTCCAACACCACAGTTCAAAAGCATCAATTCTTTGGTGCTCAGCCTTCTTCACAGTCCAACTCTCACATCCATACATGACCACTGGAAAAACCATAGCCTTGACTAGACCTTAAGACTTGATAATAAAGGTTTGATGAGACTCCCTCATGTAAGTGAATACATATGAATATAAATGTATACATATGCACATTGTTATTGTCATTTAATCACTAAGTTCTGTCTGAGTCTTTTGCAACCCCATGGACTATATAGCCTGCCAGGCTCCTCTATCCACAAGATTCCCAGAGAAGAATACTGGAATGGGTTGTCATTTCTTTCTCCAGAGGATCTTCCCTACCCAGGGACTGAACCTGTGTCTCCTGCATTGGCAAGCAGATTATTTATCCCTGAACCACCAGGAAAGCCCCATATGTGCATGTACACACACACGCACACACACACACACATATATATGTACATACACACACATATATATAGTAAAATATGTGTGTATAAACAGATACATAGCCTAACTATTCAAAAATAATTCAACTCAAAATCTGTTTAAAATTATTTGTATTCTGCACAGTATACATGTTGAAAACAAGAACTAACACATTCTAAGAATTTGCTGTCATAGTACTAAATACTCTACATAAATGCTTTAATTTTATCCTCAAAACAATCATAGCAGGCAGGTTCATCTGCTAGTTCCCTTCTACAGACTTGGAAATAGGTGCTTCAGAGACAGTAAATAGCTTTCCCCAGGTTGAGTATCTTGGAAACGATCGATGCAAACACAGCTTAAGGTGAGTCATGACTTGGTACCATTCATCTCCTTTTCTTGAGTGTGAGCAAGACCCATGACTTACTGCTAACTAACAGAATCATGAACTTCCAGATGTTCAAAATGGTTTTAGAAATGGTAGAGGAACCAGAGATCAAATTGTCAACATCCGCTGGATCATGGAAAAAGTAAGAGAGTTCCAGAAAAACATCTATTTCTGCTTTGTTGACTATGCCAAAGCCTTTGACTGTATGGATCACAATAAACTGTGGAAAATTCTGAAAGAGATGGAATACCAGACCACCTGACCTGCCTCTTGAGAAACCTATATGCAGGTCAGGAAGCAACAGTTAGAACTGGACATGGAACAATGGACTGATTCCAAATAGGAAAAAGAGTATGTCAAGGTTGTATATTGTCACCCTGCTTATTTAACTTATACGCAGAGTACATCATGAGAAACACTGGACTGGAAGAAGCACAAGCTGGAATCAAGATTGCCGGAAGAAATATCAGTCACCTCAGATATGCAGATGACACCACCCTTATGGCAGAAAGTGAAGAGGAACTAAAAAGCCTCTTGATGAAAGTGAAAGAGGAGAGAGAAAAAGTGGGCTTAAAGCTCAACATTTAGAAAACTAAGATCATGGCATCTGGTCCCATCACTTCATGGGAAACAGATAGGGAAACAGTGGAAACAGTGTCAGACTTTATTTTTTAGGCTCCAAAATCACTGTAGATGATGACTGCAGCCATGAAATTAAAAGACACTTACTCCTTGGAAGGAAAGTTATGACCAACCTAGATAGCATATTCAAAAACAGAGATGTTACTTTGCCAACAAAGGTCTGTCTAGTCAAGGCTACGGTTTTTCCAGTAGTCATGTATGGATGTGAGAATTGGACTGTGAAGAAAGCTGAGTGCCGAAGAATTGATGCTTTTGAACTTTGGTGTTGGAGAAGACTCTTGAGAGTCCCTTGGACTGTAAGGAGATCCAACCAGTTCATTTTAAAGGAGATCAGCCCTGGGTGTTCTTTGGAAGGAATGATGCTAAAGCTGAAACTCCAGTACTTTGGCCACCTCATGCGAAGAGTTGACACATTGGAAAAGACTCTGATGCTGGGAGGGATTGGAGGCAGGAGGAGAAGGGGACAACAGAGAATGAGATGGCTGGGTGGCATCACTGACTCAATGGATGTGAGTTTAAGTGAACTCTGGGAGTTGGTGATGGACAGGAAGGCCTGGTGTGCTGCAATTCATGGGATTGCAAAGAGTCAGACATGACTGAACAACTGAACTGAACTGAACAGAATCATATAATATGACAGTGATGGAGGTCTGCTGATTTAATTCAGGCCATTATAAATTATTATTTTTTAATTTAATTCCAAAGGGGTGTCATCTTGAGTGAACTCAACCTAATTAAGTGAAAATGTTTGAAAGAATCTCCTTTTAGCAAGTGGTTTTCCTGCTGATTTAGAAGAAGCAAGTCACCATGAATTCCAAAGCCACAACAAACACTGAATTCAGCTCACAACCTGAAGAAGCTTGGAGAAGGACCGTGAGATTCAGATGGTAACACAGCCCAGTCAAGTCCCTGATTGCAGCTTTGCAAGGCTGTAAGCAGAGGACCCAGCCCTGCAGAGCATGGGTCTCCTATCAGAAGGAGGAAGATGGTAATATGCAGTGTTTTCCATTGTGAAGTTTATGGTAAATGATTACATAGCCATAGATACTAATACAATGATAAAGATGAGTTTTATACTTAGGCTATCTCTCTTCTGAGCTTACAAGTCTACTCCTATGATATTCAGCCTCTTATAGGATGAAGCTTGGTGTCATATACTATAGATATGAAGCTATTTACTTGGTGGGCTAGATGTTTATGGGATCAAGAAGGACAACAGGGTGAATTACAAACATAATGTCTTTTGTGGGTGTTTTTTGGCTTTATTTTGGGTTTTGTTTTCCCCTATTTAGTGGTTAGGGATATCTAGAGAAACTGATGTATAAGACCAGATAGAGCTTGGAAGCATCAACATTAATTTTTTGGCTAATGGCCTTGGGAAGTTTCCGTGTTGCCCTCTGCCTCAATTTTACTTGTGACATTGAGTTATTTTATTCAATTTCCAGTTTAAATCTAAACCTATTGATTGTACCACACAATGATGACTATGAAAAAAGACTTCTCTCAAATGACAAGCATTTACAAAATATTAGCGTACATGTCTCAAGTCCATTTCAAAAATCATTTAATGAGTGCTTCCTCTGTTCTGGGTGCTATTTATCTTCACAAATTCCTTAAGTATTGATTCCTCTTCTCTCTTTTAACAAGCTGTAACTAAGGCTCATGAGTTCCAAAACTTCTCTCTGTGACCACAAGACAAACATTCAAAAGTCCTGATTTATTGGGTTGTTTGATAAAATCTGGCTTCTTCTAGATTTTTAAATCCATATTCATGGGCTGCACAGCTTCAATATGTTAAGGAACAAAGAAAAATGTCAGATGATTTCAATCGCGTGTTTTTATATTCTACCAGATGCAATGTCTAACCCAATTATCAGAAAAACAAGGCAGTGGGTCTTGTGTTTATTCTTTACTCTCATTCAAGGAGCTGTGTTTTTAAAAATAACATAATTTTAAATTTATCTCTTCAACCCCACTCCTTATAAATGTACCACTATATCTACCAAGAATTTAGGAACATTAATTCTCTCATCAGACTTTCTTTCTAAACACACATTAAAAAGAACTGTTAGTTTCATTTTCTTTCTGTTTAGTTTCATTTCTTCCTTTTTGGGATTTCTGTTTAAAAGTGCTTTTAGCAGTCTTCGGTCGCATATGGTGCATATGCTTATGGAATAGCAAACCAGCTTGAGTAAAACAAGAATAAAAATAAACCACGCAGAACTAAACTCCAAACTTTTTGGGAGGTCTTCAATGATGCTGCTTTTTTTGTGCATGTCAATTATATCTGTTTGGAGCAAGGAGTAGACTCCTTTCAAACACCCAAATATGGTAAGAAAGACAGCATTGTTCTCCAGCTCAAAGAGTCAAATTAGATCTATGAGTTCTGGAAGGTTCTTCATCTTAGGAGATTTTCTGTCTCTTAAAAAAGATCTTCAGCAAAACATGAGAAATACCGGATGTGCTTTGCTCAAGGGTGAAACTTGACAATTTCTTTTTGACATTATAGTATAAAAAGACAGACACTAAACATAACAGGCCATATAGCAAAGAGTAAAGCTCCCAAATCCAAATATTTAAATCTTAGCTACTTAAGAAGCTATGGAAATAAAATGGAATTTTCTGGTGAAACCCCTGTGGCATTGTCTTCCTGCTGCATGTTTTCAAAACACATTGAGCCGTCTTTATCCTTAGGGATCACTTTTCTCTAGTTGCTTTATATGTTTACACATGTTCAATTACTCATTGTATTGTCTATTGTCAGAGAAAATTCATATCATGCCTATGGGGTTGGATCCAGGGGATTTACCAGACTGGCCCAAGATGTGGGTGCAAGATGTGTGAGTGTCTGGATGATACTTCAAATTGTGCAGGAGAGGAGAGAAAAGACACAAAAGAAAAGGGGACAGAATATGTGCTGAGTGGCTTCACAGTCCTAAACTTGCCAACACATCAACATATGACAACATCTCTGCCTCTTTGCTGTTTGAATAAGAATCCACCAGGAAATCAAAGATTACTGAGTATGCACATCAGGGAGGAAACTCAGAGTGACTGGAGCTGGTTCCCTGAAGTTTGTAATCATGATGGGGTAATAAGACAAGAATTTAAATAAGACATTAGCTGCCTATATGAGAGACTCACCATGGTTACCATTACTTTCCAATTAATTGTGGATATGATAGAGGCTTCATAGAGGAAATAGGATATCGCCTGTCAATGAAGTGACTTGCGATTTTAAGAGTAGGAGAGAATGGCAAGGGCATGTGGAAACTGAGAACTGTGTAAATAAAAGGAGGAGAACACCTGTGAAGTGAAAGTCGAAGTCGCTCAGTCCTGTCCGATTCTTTGCAACCCTGTGCACTGTGTCGGTGGAATTCTCCAGGCTAGAATACTGGAGTGGGTAGCTTTTCCCCTCCAGGGGATCTTTCCAACCCAGGGATTGAACCCAGGTCTCCCACATTGCAGGTGGATTCTTTACCAGCTGAGCCACCAGGGAGAACACCTCATATGCAGGATAGGGCAGGAATAAAACCCTTCAATTTGAATTTTGGTTTAACTAGGACAGGGTTAGTAGAATGCCTTATGGATCAAAGGTGGGAAAGTAAATGAAAGAATGTGCTAGAATACTTTCCTAAATAAGCACTCACTTAATTTTTTTTTTTCGCTTATCAAACAACCACAAAGGAAATGATTGCTTCCCTTTTGTACTTGATGTCCTCCCTTTCTTCTATGTAACATAGGCACAGAGTAATAATATTTCTCCTGTAAGAAAAGCAACAGCATAAGCATGTGGAGAAACCTCTGTGGTGCTTGAGCTTCCATCAGGAGCCTGCGAGAAGCACCGAGAGACAGACTTGCTTGGGCCCCCACTCTGTCTGTGATGGGCAGATACTACTCAGTCCTGAGAGCTGTTTCCAGTGAGAAGAAGAATCCAGAAGGACCAGAGCTCGGCATGTCTGGAGAGACTCACATCTGAGTTTTAGTGTAAAAATTCCCAACACCTTTACTATTGGTTCAGCCCTTTTTTCAGACACTGGGCAAGCAAGGCGATGCATATGTATAAACAAGAAAGCCATCGTCAGCAACCAGAGTGCAATTTCTGGTACTGGAAGAAAGGGAGCCATAGGACTGTGAAGATAAGAATTAAAAGGAGACTGATGGAGTCAGAATTCAGGTTTCAGTGCTATGGATCCAAGATCCAGGCTCCTACTCAGAGCCTGGATTTGATTCATTCAGTAAATGCTAAATCCATTCTATTTGCATAGCATGTTTTCCAAAGCACTTTCAATTGGAACTGATTTCGTATTTGAGTGAAAGAAGAATGTATTCCGGCAAGCTGACGTTTCCTTCTGTGAAGAGCTGCCTTTCCAGGGGGTTGACAAACACCCATCTTGGCCCTTCAGCGTTTTTCTGTGTGCTGAATAGGTTCCAGGAGTATAGATCACTTTTACTGCAGCGTGCAATATGTTTGATAATAAACTTTTAAGCTCTATTTATTGGACTACACATACAAAACCATTACTTTCTTGGCTAATACCAATACCTTATCTAATGGGAAAGATAAAGAGTAGTTTCAGTAAGAAATTTTAAAGAGCATTTGATACTTGGAAGGAATGTGTAATCAAATCACCTACTATTTATTTTCTCCTGTGTGCCTGGCATTACAATATTGATCATTGCATTCTATCCATCTCATACATACGCATGTTGTCCCTCTCTGTGTGCGGTGAGCTCTAAATAATTGTTTCCTTGGTGTTAGAGAAACAGATTTTACTGCCTGAACAGAAAATATCTGATAATTGCAGAAGATTTCAGAAGGACAGAAAGGAGAAAAAAAAATTGACTCTGAAATATGTGAAGCTGATTGATGAATACTAGATAATGTAGGAACAGTTGGCCTCATTTAAATACAGATCTGACAAATGGGGAGTATATGTTGATGTTCGATGAGAGATAAGATGTATATAATGCTTGCTTCATTATTTTCCAATCTTTTTTTTTTAACCTTCACTACATTATTTGAGATATAAAATAGCACTGTGAAATATGCTAGATAAGTGGTATGTGTGTGTATAGAAAGAGAGCTTCGGGAATAATTACCTTTGTCTTGCAAATGTAATCATTAAGCTGAATCTCAGTCATGTACTAAGGGCCACATCTAGTTGGTAGCTGAAGAGATCCTCCTGGCTGCCTAGTCACAGTGATTTATATCAGAGTAATAATATATTTGGGCTTCCCAGGTGGCGCTATTTATAAAGAACCCACCTGCCAATGCAAGGGATGTAAGAAATGTGGGTTCCATCCCTGTGTCAGGAAAATTCCCTGAAGAAGGGCATGGATAACCCTCTCCAGTATTCTTGCCTGGAGAATCCTGTGGCCAGTGCAGCCTGGTGGACTCGCAAACAGTCAGACACAACTGAAGCGCACGCGTATATTTCCCTCTCCGGTGTGCACTCTATGCCTCTCTCATTGTGCATTTGCCAGTGGTTTCAGGGGAATTATCCCCCATTCTCTCCCTGATCTAAAATAATCTTTGGAAACAGATGCCCATGTCAAAGTGATTGGTTCAAGATGGACGCAAAGAATGAAGTTAAGCCTAAGATTTTTGTTTTGAGACTGTGGGGAAAAACAAGTTCTCTTTCATTCACAAATATAAATGAGAAAATGAGAAAGCCTCTGGCCCTGGTAGCTGCTTGCAAACATCTTGAAGCCACACGTATAGTTAGTCATGAGGAAGCTGACCCCCTACAGGCTGAGAAGAGATTGACAGTAAGAACAGCAGGCTGAGTATATGTTTAAGCTACTGGATTGAGCTTTGAAAGATTGCTTTTTTTGTTTGTTTTTAAACATACTCTATAGGTTAAAAAAGTAAACTCCTTCTGTAACTTACAATTTTGTGGTGGCTTCTATTATTCATAACTGAAAGAACCCTCAATGATACACGAAGCTGCATCCACAGCAACCTCATTACACACTGTTGTCTATAGAAAAGCCTTAGACCGAGGAAGGGTTATTTATGAGCCTCTCGGGTAACATTTTTCTGGCTCTTCCCAAATATTTTTTAAACTGTGTTGCAGAGAAAAGACACATGTAGGTATGGAAGTTTTGGGGGATCTTAGGCTAAGGAAGTGGACTTGGGTCCATGTAGCCGATTGTGTAGACTATGAAATGGGAGAGAAAGATGTTTTCTTTGCTCTTTCTCATAACCCAACACCTCTCTGGCTCCAGGAAGCAGGACCTCTTTGAGCAATGCGGAGTGCCCTTGGGGCAAGAAACTGGCTAGCTCTGGGGCCACCATCAGCCAGTAGAAATCTGAGGTCCCTACAAATGATTCTGAAAGTGTTGCCTTCAGCGCAGAGATGTGAGGGGCTGGCCGCTGAACAGATAGTATGTTAGAGCTATGACACAACTCGATATACATAGCCGACTTACTGGTTTGTAAACATTGTGTGTGTGTGTGAACCATTGGTTGGGTGCCCTCAAACTGTGAAGGAGTGCGATTTTGCCTTACTTCAGTTCAATTCAGTTCAGTCACTCAGTCGTGTCTGACTCTTTGCCATGAATCGCAGCACGCCAGGCCTCCCTGTCCATCACCAACTCACAGAGTTCACTCAGACTCACGTCCATCGAGTCAGTGATGCCATCCAGCCATCTCATCCTCTGTTGTCCCCTTCTTCTCCTGCCCCCAATCCCTCCCAGCATCAGAGTCTTTTCCAATGAGTCAGCTCTTCGCATGAGGTGGCCAAAGCACTGGAGTTTCAGCTTTAGCATCATTCCTTCCAAAGAAAACCCAGGGCTGATCTTCAGAATGGACTGGTTGGATCTCCTTGCAGTCCAAGGGACTCTCAAGAGTCTTCTCCAATACCACAGTTCAAAAGCATCAATTCTTTAGTGCTCAGCTTTCTTTATAGTCCAAGTCTCACATCCATACATGACTACTGGAAAAAACAAGAGCTTTGACTAGAAGGATCTTTGTCGTCAAAAGAGTTGGACACAACTGAGTGACTTTCACTTTCAATATATGTAAAACAGTGTTTATGGCATTGAAAGTGAAAGTCACTCAGTCATGTCTGACTCTTTTCGACCCCATGGACTCTACAATTCATGGAATTTTCCAGGCCAGAACACTGCAGTGGGTAGCCATTTCCTTCTCCAGGAGATTTTCCCAACAGGAGGATTGAATCCAGGTCTCCTGCATTGCATGTGGATTCTTTACCAACTGAGCTTCCAGGGAAGCCTATTTATAGCATTACTATTCTTAACAGCTCCAAACTAGACATAACTCGAGTCTTTTCATTTTATAATCAATGCATATTCTCAATGCAACAATAAGATATAAAGTACAACTACACTAACAATGTAGATGAACATTTCAACCAGGCAAAGGAAACTATTTATGAAATGAATGTATACAATATGATTCTATTCATGTAAAATCAAGATAAGTACAAGTAAGCCATAGTGTTATAAGGCAGGAGAGTAGACACACATGGGGGTAATACCGTACCAGGATAAGAGGTAGAATCTCTACGGCCTGGAAGGGCTGATCATGTTCTTTCTTGATCTGGATGCTGGTTCCAAGAGCATTCAGCTTATGAAGACTCATCAAGTTATAATCTCATGATTTGTGCACTTTTTTATATAAATGTGATTCTTCAATGAATTTTTTTCTTAAAAAAATATGTGCCTCATAGGCATAGGTTGTTAAAAATGATTACATCACCTACTTGAATTGATTCTCTGGAAAGAGAAGCTTTCAAATGATTAAGCTGTCCAAAGACATGTTAGAGTAAAAGGGCATAGGTTAAGAGAAAAAAAGAGAGAGAGAAAGGTCAACCTTAGAAAAGACATGGGGAATTTCTTGTTCATTGAATTAAAATACTAATTTTAGTTTTGGTTCAATGAAATCAGGGATAGGGTATGATAGCAAATAGAGGAAGAGAAATGGAAGTGCTTTTATGATTATACAGTACAGGGGTGAATAGGCTTAGGGAGAAGGACTGAAGCTATCGCCTTGTTTTCCTGGGAACATAATGGAACCACTGGAGCACCTCTGATCATAAATGGAAGGACTGAAGCTGAAGCTGAAGCTCCAATATTTTGGCCACCTGATGTGAAGAGCCAACTCATCGGAAAAGCCACTGATGCTGGGAAGGATAGAGGGCAGGAGGAAGGGGGCAACATAGGATGGGATAGTTGGATGGCACTGTCAGTTCAATGGATATGAGTCTGAGCAAAGTCCAGGTGATAGTGCAGGACAGGGAAGCCTGGTGTGCTGCAGTCCGTGGGGTCGCAAAGAGTTGACACGACTGAGGAACTGAACAACAGCTCCTTATTGGAACAACTGAAGGGTGCACCAGCTTCAATCAGTCCATGGGCCCTCTTTAGCAAACTGGTAATAAATCAGCAAGTATCATGACAATATAATTGGGGCTTGATAGCTCACTTGATAAAGAATCTGCCTGCAGTGCTGGGGACCCCGGGTCAATTCCTGGGTCAGGAAGATCCGCTGGAGAAGGGATAGGCTACCCACTCCAGTATGGTTGGGCCTCCCTTGTGGCTCAGCTGGTAAAGATTCTGCCTGTGATGCAGGAGACCTGGGTTGATCTCTGGATTGAGCAGATCACCTGGAGAGGAGAAAGGCTACCCATTCCAGTATTCTGGCCTGGAGAATTCTATGGACTGTGTGGTCCATGGGGTCACAGAGAGTCGGGCATCACTCAGTGACTTTCACTTTCACTCTCATTCTCATGACTACATAACTTCTATTGTTAATGGTGCTTATTTAGAGAGTTGATATTAAAAAAAATCAACTCTCAAATTTCCCTGGTGGTGTGGTGGATATGAATCCACCTGCTAATGCAGGAGACACAGGTTCAATCTCTGGTCTAGAAAGTTTCCAAATGCCACAGAGCAACTAAGCCTATGCATCAGGACTACTGAGCCTGCATTCTGGAGCCTGTGAGTTGCAACTACTGAGCCTGTGTTCCAAAGCAAGAGGAGTCACCATATGAGGAGTGCCCACACCACAATAAAGAGTCCCCACTTGCCACAACTAGAGAAAGCCTGTGCCAAGCAAGGAAGACCCAGCACAGCCAAACAAATAAAAATAAACTTTCAAGCAAGATCACCTGACTTCAAATCCTGTTTCCACCACCTATTTGATGTGTGACCTTGAGCATGTACTGTAACATCTCTGGGCTTCATTTCTTCCCCTGGGGGACGGGAAATACTGCTTATTTATTTATCTATTGACCACGTCAAATAGCATGCAGGATCTTAGCTGCTCAACCAGGGATCAAACCCTCACCTCCTGTATTGGAAGCAAGGAGTCTTGACTACTGGACTGCCAGTTAAGTGTTGGAATACTATTCAGTACAGTTCAGTTCAGTCACTCACTTGTGTCCAGCTCCTTGCGATCCCATGAAGTGCAGCACACCAGGCCTCCCTGTCCATCACCAACTCCAGGACTTCACTCAGACTCACGTCCATCAAGTCGGTGATGCCATCCACCCATCTCATTCTCTGTCGTCCCCTTCTCCTCCTGCCCCCAATCCCTCCCAACATCAGAGTCTTTTCCAGTGAGTCAACTCTTCACATGAGGTGGCCAAAGTACTGGAGTTTCAGCTTTAGCATCATTCCTTCTAAGGAACACCTAGGGCTGATCTCCTTCAGAATGAACTGGTTGGATCTCCTTGCAGTCCAAGGGACTCTCAAGAGTCTTCTCCAACACCAAAGTTCAAAAGCATCAATTCTTCGGTGCTCAGCTTTCTTCACAGTCCAACTCTCACATCCATACATGACTACTGGAAAAACCATAGCCTTGACTAGAAGGACCTTTGTTGGCAAAGTAATGTGTCTGCTTTTGAACCTGCTATCTAGGTTGGTCATAACTTTCCTTCCAAGGAGTAAGCATCTTTTAATTTTATGGCTGATATCACCATCTGCAGTGATTTTGGAGCCTCTGCAAAATAAAGTCTGTTTGCACTGTTTCCCCATCTATTTCCCATGAAGTGATAGAACCAGATGCCATGATCTTCGTTTTCTGAATGTTGAGCTTTAAGCCAACTTTTTCACTCTCCTCTTTCACTTTCATCAAGAGGCTTTTTAGCTCCTCTTCACTTTCTGCCATAAGGGTCGTGTTATTGATCTTTCTCCTGGCAATCTTGATTCCAGCTTGTGCTTCTTCCAGCCCAGCATTTCTCCTGATGTACTCTGCATATAAGTTAAATAAGCAGGTGACAATATACAACCTTGATGTACTCCTTTTCCTATTTGGAACCAGTCTGTTGTTCCATGTCCAGTTCTAACTGTTGCTTCCTGACCTGCATACAGGTTTCTCAAGAGGCAGGTCAGGTAGTCTGGTGTTCCCATCTCTTTCAGAATTTTCCACAGTTTATTGTGATCCACACATCAAAGCTTTGGCATAGTCAATAAAGCAGAAATAGATATTTTTCTGGAACTCTCTTGCTTTTTTGAAGATCCAGTGGAAGTTGGCAATTTGATCTCTGGTTCCTCTGCCTTTTCTAAAACCAGCTTGAACATCAGGAAGTTCACGGTTCACATATTGCTGAAGCCTGGCTTGGAGAATATTGGGCATTACTTTACTAGCATGTTCAGTTCAGTTCAGTTCAGTCGCTCAGTCGTGTCCGCCTCTTTGTGACCCCATGAATCGCAGCACGCCAGGCCTCCCTATCCATCACCAACTCCCGGAGTTCACTCAGACTCATGTCCATCGAGTCAGTGATGCCATCCAGCCATTTCATCCTTTGTCATCCCCTTCTTTTCCTGCCCCCAATCCCTCCCAGCATCAAAGTCTTTTCCAGTGAGTCAACTCTTTGCATGAAGTGGCCAAAGTACTGGAGTTTCAGCTTTAGCATCATTCCTTCCAAAGAAATCCCAGGGCTGATCTCCTTCAGAATGGACTGGTTGGATCTCCTTGCAGTCCAAAGGACTTGCAAGAGTCTTCTCCAACACCACAGTTCAGAAGCATCAATTCTTCAGTGCTCAGCCTTCTACACAGTCCAACTCTCACATCCATACATGACTACTGGAAAAACCATAGCCCTGACTAGACGGATGAATGCAATTGTGTGGTTTTTTGAGCATTCTTTGGCATTGTCTTTCTTTGGGATTAGAATGAAAACTGACCTTTTCCAGTCCTGTGGCCACTGTTGAGATTTCCATATTTGCTGGCATATTAAATGCAGCACTTCCAGAGCATCATCTTTCAGGATTTGAAAGAGCTCAACTGGAATCCCATTACCTCCACTAGCTTTGTTTGTAGTTATGCTTTCTAAGGCCCACTTGACTTCACATTTTAGGATGTCTGGCTCTAGGTGAGTGATCACACCATCTTGATTATCTGGGTCATGAAGCTCTTTTTTGTACAGTTCTTCAGTGTATTCTTGCCACCTCTTCTTAATATCTTCTGCTTCTGTTAGGTCCATACCATTTCTGTCCTTTATTGAGACCATCTTCGCATGAAATATTCCCTTGGTATCTCTAATTTTCTTGAAGAGATCTCTAGTCTTTCCTCTATTTGTTTGCATTGATCACTGAGGATGGTTTTCTTATCTCTCCTTGCTATTCTTTGGAACTCTGCATTCAGATGTTTACATCTTTGCTTTTCTCCTTTGGTTTTTGCCTCTCTTCTTTTCACAGCTATTTGCAAGGCCTCCCCAGACAGCCATTTTGCTTTTTTGCATTTCTTTTCCATGGGGATGGTCTTGATCCCTGTCTTCTGTACAATGTCATGAACCTTGGTCCATAGTTCATCTGGCACTCTATCTATCAGATCTAGTCCCTTAAATCTATTTCTCACTTCCACTGTATCATCATAAGGGATTTGACTTAGGTCATACCTGAATGGTCTAGTGGTTTTCCCCTACTTTCTTCAATGTACATCTGAATTTGGCAATAAGGAGTTCATGATCTGAGCCACAGTCAGCTCCCAGTCTTGTTTTTGCTGACTGTATAATGTTTCTCCATCTTTGGCTGCAAAGAATATAATCAATCTGATTTCACCATGTGGTGATGTCCATGTGTAGTCTTCTCTTGTGTTGTTCTCATATCTTGTGTTGGAATGCTATTAATAACACGTTTATAACAAAGTGGTTCAGAGGATTAAATGCAAGCTCTCTGTATGTATTGGTAGTAGTGGCGGTGGTTTAGTCACTAAGTTGTGTCCGACCTTTGTGAACCCATGGACAGAGGAGGCTGGCAGGCTACAGTCCATGGGGTTCCCCAGGCAAGAACACTGGAGTGGGCTGCCATTTCCTTCTCCATGGGCTCTTCCCAACCCAGAAACTGAACCCAGGTATCCTGCATTATACGTGGATTCTTTACCAACTGAGCTACAAGGGAAACCCATATTAGCTATGACCATATGTGAAACCCTGCAAATTAATTCACTCAATCATAGAACAAACACAGAAAAAATCATTTTTTATCACCATTTGATAACAGAGGAAACTAATGTTTAGAGCCTTTAAATGACTCCTTATACAGCTTGTAAATGGTGAAACAGAATTTCAGCTTCAAATGTGTCCCCTTCTTCCAACCCGGGAACTTCCCATGTCCCCATAACTCCTCAAAAATTACTTTGAACTATTAAGATATGTCCTTTCATTAAAAATAGGACTCAGGAGTTTATAAAGTTCCCTGTAGTGATCATTAGGTTGCTCTTCTCAAAATTCATTTCCCATTATTTTATGGAGATTTTACATGCAAACTCATCTACTCTACTCCCTCCTTCAAGGAAATTAAATCTGCGCTTCCCATTCTCTCTCCTTTGTGTTGATGAAAACTGGTGCTCATTATCTACAGTAGAAAAGGCTTCTTGTTATACGTAAAGCAATTATTAATCATATAGGAGATAACAACTAAATCTAAATTTCACATATTCAGGAGTTAATTGAGGGGCCTTGGGCCTTGCAGTCTTATTCTCCATGGATGATCTCTGACTTCTCTACATCTCATTTAAAAATTCTTTGAAATAACTAATCACCTTATTATATTTGGGACTTCCCTGTTGGCTAAGATGTTAAAGAACCTGTCTGCAATGCAGATCCCTGGGTCTGGAAGATTACCTGGAGAAGGGAATGGCTACCCACTCCAGTATTCTCGTCTGGTGAATCCCATGAACAGAGGAGGTTGGTGGGCTACAGTCCATAGGGTCACAAAGGTCTGGACATGACTGGGTGACTAACCCTACTATTACTGTTATATTTACCTATGGCAAATCTTGAAAGTTCCTCAATTATGCATTTTTGAAACATTTTCTGATCTTTGAGTGAATTAGTTTTAACAATATGATGAGTCTTTTCCTGTACTTTTCATTCCAACTTACATTTGAATCTTTACGAAGCAAGCTGAAATAGTTCATTTTCACTTTTCAGTTTTGACAAAAATACTCTTATGTCTTGCATTCAAGGAAAATAACAGAAGTTGAAACTGCAGAATGCCATGCTGCTGCTGCTGCTCAGTCACTTCAGTCGTGTCCGACTCTGTGCAACCCCATAGACGGCAGCCCACCAGGCTCCCCTGTCCCTGGGATTTTCCAGGCAAGAGTACTGGAGTGGGGTGCCATTCCCTTCTCCGACAGATAATCAAGGCCAATTTTTAGATTTCCATAAGTTCAGATTTTTGACTTGAGTTTTACAGAAAAATTTATTTGTTACATAAGGTTCCAATGTTATATTTTTGTAATAGTTACTGAAACTTTGGTAATTATTTTGTACTTTTATAAACAAATCCAATGCTGCTGCTGCTGCTGCTAAGTCGCGTCAGTCGTGTCCGACTCTGTGCGACCCCTCCTATAGATTGATACTAATATTAGATATTAGTATCAATCTATAGGATTTGTTTATAAAAGTATACTTACTGCTATCATTACCTTCATGGTACAACATGGAACTAATTTTATCTAGTGACTCCTTGTTTTCAAGCTTTTAAACTACTATTGTTATGTACATACAGAAGCCTAGAATATTTGTAATGAATTCTGAATATCTCCAGAGTGCTTGATAAAGAAGTAGTTCAGGACCCAGACTATCAGAACCCCAGGCTCACCTGAAACCCATTAAAAGCTATACTTAATAGCACTGAAGAATTAGAAGTAGATCCAGTCTTCCAAAAGCTGCGAGAGCTTAGAGTCAGGCCTGGTCTTGACCAGATTAAGGTTATCTGCCCCCATTCCTTCTGATGTACAAGGAATAAAATGAACTCTCTTTGGAGAAAGATGACACCATTTGAAACTCTACAATTTTCCACATTTAATGTCTGACATGCAACCAAAAATTATTAGCCAAAACATCCATTTGTCAGAGTTACCAGACATGGCCTTTATAAATATTATTAATGTATTTCAGCTAATGAGTAATATAATGGATTTTTTTCTTTTTGAATAATTAAAATCAGTGGAATTTAATAATCTAACAGAATTAAATCAATTAAATTAATTAAGAATGAAAATAATCTAACAGAATTTTTAAACCTAAAAGATGCAGTAATTGAAATTCAAAATTTAATAGATAAATTGAACCGTAATCTGTAGAAGCAATTAGACAATCAGAAGATGAGCTGGCTGAAAATATCTTCTGAGGTATGAAAAGCAAAAATGATAAAAAAATATGTAAAAGGATATGAGAAACAGCGTTGGTGAAAAAGTGTAATGGATCTGTATTTGTGGCTCCAGAAGCGTAAGGGACAAAAAATGGGGCAGAAATGATAAATGAAAAGAAATAGGCAAGAATTTCCCAAAATGAATAAAGATATGAAGTTATAAATCCCAAGAGCACTTAAAGGCTCAGACAGATTAAGTATGAACCTAACTATGTCTAAACTCATTAAAGAATATTGCTGGTCTTCAATGACAAAGAGAAAATGTTACAAACAGTTGAGGCAGGGAGCGGGAAGCTGAGAGCAGAGTTACATTGCTTCACATGAACAGCAATATGATATCTGACTTCTCAACAGAAACAATGAAATCTAGAAGAGAGTGGAATTCCTATCATCATTATTAGTATTAATCTTAAAAATAAAATAACTTTAAAGTGATCATAAAATAAATGTTTAGAAATACAAAAAGCGAATGAATTTGTCACTGGTAGCAAGAACTAAAATAATTTTATTTAGACAGAAGAATACTAATCTCAGAAGAATAGAAATGCAATAAAGAATAAAAAATAAATATAATATAAATATGGGAGCATATACAAATGAATGCTGTATTAATAATAATAATAGTAATATCAATACTACTACTACTAATAATAATAATACTGATCATAATTAAAACAATTAATTAATAAGTGGTGAAGGAGGTGGTCTTATGAACTATAACAGTTCAAAAGACAACATAATTTATGAAAGTCCTAAGCGAGGAAAGATTCATTATTTAAAAATTGCATCATTTATGAAGAAAATTCAAAATAATCTAGAAATTAGGTCTTGGAGACTGTGGTAAGATTTCTATATACATAAACAAATGAAAATAAATTGCAATTTCACACAGCAATAACTAAAATTGGATTATATTTAAAATATTTATAACAGAAAAATAAAATACCTATGAATAAATCAAATATGAAAGCATACAAAACTTTTCACATGAAGCACACACTGAGAAAAAAAGTTAAGTAAAACCTAAATAAATGAAGTGCTTACCTTTTCAAAGGTTGGGAGACTAAATATTGTAAAGACATTAATTCTCTAGCAATTGACATATGGATTCAATGCAATAATTTAAAAAATGTTAACAGATCTTAAATTTGTGCATATATGCCTCTATGTATGTTTGTGGAACTGCCAAACTGGTATAAAAATATATATGTAAATATAAATGGCCAAAATAACTAAGATAATCTTAAAAAATAACAAATCTGGAAGATGAAATATCAGATATCAAGGCTTACAGTAATGCCACAGAAATTAAGAACATGTGGTATTGGAGCCAGGATATATATGGATCAATAGAAAAATGAATTCAGACACAGATTCATATGTACGTAATTACCTGATTTATAGCAAAGAGAAGTGTTGTTTTATAACCTGAGATTTATAACCTGATTTATAACTACACAGTAGTGCTGAATGGAAGAAACTTTTTAAAAGTGGACAAAGAGCTAAGTCTGGAAAGCTGGGAGCGCATGTGGGGAAAAAAACTGAATCTTGGCCCCTAATTTTTATTAAAAGAAGAAAACCCTTAACCGCTGCTTTACTCTCAAGAAGACATGAGAGAATGGGCATTTCTTAAACAGGGCATTAAAAAATGCCAACCATAATGAAATAAATGATAAAATATAGGCTTCATTGAAATAAGGAACTCAAGTTTATCAAAGACACTATGAGAGCAATAAAAATCAGATCATAGAGTGGGCAGAAATATTATACATATATCCTATGTGTATTATACATTTATCCATGTATCTTACAAGGACTTATATCTAAAATATATACAAATTTCTCTCCATTAATAACAAAAAAAAGCTAACCAAAGGTGGAAAAATAAAAATAAGTAAAAGATCTGAAAAACACTTTATGAAAGAGAATATTTATATTCCAATAGGTATATGAAAAACTTCAATATTATTATTATCAAAGGAAAGTGAATTAAAACCACAGGAAATAGCACCAGAACCCACAGAATGGCTTCAGTGAGAAAAGACAGAGGAAGCCAAGTGCTCGCGGAATGTGGACAAGGGCACCTTCCCTGTGCGCTGGGGCACACCATTTCATAAAATCACTTCCGAAAATTATATGGCCAAACCTGCCAGAGATAAAAATGCACATGTTCGCTTATCTACTAAGTCTCCTGTTAGTTACGTATACTCAGCAAAACTGGGTACATGTGATAAAGCTACTCAAAAGGACAACCAACAGTCACATGAATAATTACATTCCGATATATTCCGGCACTGGGCTACTATGTTACACTGAGAGTGAGCAAATGACTCCTGTCCAAAGAACATGCTTGGGGGATTCCCTGGTGGTCCAGTGGTTGCAACTTCACCTTCCAACGCAGGCTATCTGGGTTCGATCCCTAGTTGGGGAGCTAGGATTCCACAAGCCTCATAGACAGAAAGCCAAGACATGAAAGAGAAGCAGTGTTATAACAAGTTGAATGTAGACTTTTGAAATGGCACACATCAAAAAAAAAAAAAAATATTTTTTTAAAACAGCAAACAAAAGACAGACATATCTCACAAATGCAATATCGAGCAAAGGAAATAATATGCAAAAGACAACATAACAGTGTTATTCAATTTGTATAAAGTTCAAAACAGGCAAAATTAGCCTATGAAATTAGAAGTGAGGATTCCGGTTACCCAAAGGGTGTAGGGAATGGGAGGATACTCCAAGGGACCTTCTAGTATGCAGGTAATGTTTTATTTTCTGACTTGGCTTGTTACTACATGGTATGTTAATCTGGTGATGTGCTTTGAGCAACTTCCTATATATAGGTTAAGTTTCAATCAAAATTTTGTTTTAAAATACATCTAATTATCTGTCATTAATCCATCGCAATATACTTGATATTCCTGCCAAGGCATTAGCAGAAGCTGTTTCTTGAGACCGCATAATAGCAGACAAGTGAAGGGATGAGGTCTGGATGAATCCATTTGTGGCAGTGGACAGCGCTAATTGCTCCTTGGAGCCTTGGAGAACATAAAGGTTACGGAAAAGGCTGCAATTAACGTGGCAGGCGTTCCGCAGCAAGTGTAGATACCAGCTAGGGGGGCTTAGAGATAGCCCTCTAGCTTTCTTCCAGATGCCAACTTCTCTTGACATTTACAGGAAGTGGAGGAGGGAGGAGAGGGAGGCATTTTCTTTGCCAAGGAGAAAATCTCTGTAGGAATCTTGACACAGAGGTTTTCATGCCCTTGATTGCTGACAATAAATGTGCTTGTCCTTACATGCATGCTTTGCCACCCGGAAGTGCACCCCGGGCGCTTTTATGAGTAACAGACTCAGACAGAAGGCTGAGGGTCACTTCATTTGCCGTAGATGAGCTGCTATCTTGGTTGAGAACACAGCAGTAATTTAATGGATGCGCAGAAACAAAAATGCAATTACCACTGTTGAAATGTGTCCTGACACATGGTTAACACTCCCATTCTTGTGCCAAGTGACAGAGGAGATTATTTCTTGCTCCAGTTCTGAGAGGAAATGGGCCCATATTTTTTTTCTAAAAAAGAATAGCAGTGAGGTAGGTAAGCTCAAATTTGGATGAACTCATTCTCCATATTTATTTCGTCGCCTCGTTTCCTCGCCCTCACAGATAGACCTAGTCTTCGAGGAAAAGAGGCGTGGTGAATCAGGATAATTGAACAGATTAAAAAGAAAAAAAAAAAAAAAAAAAAACTGAAACAAACAATAAGGATTTTAAGCCCTTACCACCTTCCTAATGTGGGCTTTAGTTTTTTCATCTACAAAATGGCAATACTAATTATATATCAATGAACTCATAACATCTGTGAGCAAAGTAAACTATCTTTAAACTATAAAGTATAAACATTAGTAATTAATTAGTAAGCATATAAACCAATAGCATATAAAACTATGATACCTTTTTAAGGTCTCATAGTTCATTTTGCCTGTATCCCAAATATCTATATAATGGTGCTACTCTTTGAGGAAAAAAATTTCCAATAAATTTCTGGTATTACATGAGAACTCTCTTGAATTTCTCACAGAACTTTTCACAGTGTGTAGTGTCGGTGTGGGTAATTTTTAAGTGGACATCTAAATCAAATTTTAAAGCGTCCTTTCAATTAGACAGGAGTTAGTTGCACTGTGATGTTGAAACCTTTAGGAATTGAAATTAAATATCTACTTTGGAAGAAAGTGCTATGAGAAATTAGCTTTATGAAAATATTTTACCTCTTTATAGGCTTTAACTTCATTGTTTGAGCTAAGAATATTCTCTACAGTTCTTTTAAGTTCCTGTTTTCCATGTAATAGAACCAAAATTTTCTTCTCTGAAGGTTATGGCATGACTATAGGTACTACTTTTGTACTCAAATATTATAGGAAATTTTATGGATTTTAAAAAAAACAGTAGTTTTGTTTTATTGTATATTAAGATGGTTGGGACAGTGTATCTACACTCACTACTTTCCTACATTGCTCTACATAAATATTGCGGGAAAAAAATGCTCCTTCCTTCTTTATTACACTGAATGATAAATTCTTGCTGGCTACAGAGGGAAAATCTGAAGCCCAAGGACAGACTAGTTCTATGTAGCTGGGAAGAGTTTAAAAAAAAAAAAATCATTTCCAGACTTTCTATCCTGATAAACTTATCAATCCAGACCTGAGAATTTTGTTCCGAGAAGTTAAATGACATCTGACGTTTGGTTACAACTAAAAGTTATTCAAGTCATATGACCATCACTCAATAGTGTTTTTTCTTTTTAAACTAATGATTTGTGATTGTGCTGAATAGTCTCTGTTTGCCCCTAAGATTCACTCTCCATCCTTGTCTTTCCTGTGCTGTGTTCCTGGAAGCTGACTTTTATGGACTTTTTCAACTGGATTTCCCTTTAGCCTGCAGTTGAAAATAGTCAATGGAAAACATTGGCAAGGAATTGAAAAGTGGAAAGAGAGCACGCAGTAAAGTTAGACAGATTTTTCCCAAATTTGCTACATAGTGGGTCCCAGTTTGGCATTGACTGTGTTTCGCGACAATGCCCAGAGCACCTACGCAGGCCCTGCCCCAGCACAACAGCCCTCTGCGTCTAAGTTCTGATGCTCATGCCCTCCTTTACCCTTCAAATCCAGGAGTGGAAATCGTTCCCACTTCTTGTTAGCCCTGGAGTGCTATGCAAGCATCTTTTCAGTATGCTTTTTTTTTCTCTCAATTATATCAGATAAATGCACCATCTCATTCATATTGGGACTCATCAGTGTGATACTGGAGGTCAAGAATACATAAGAAAATGGAACTCAAGAGACAGACCTATGTCACTTGCTACTCAAATATAAAATATCAATGTACAGAGCTGTATTATTGTATATATTATAATTACCTCAGACTGAAATATCATAGTTTTTTTTCCTGGTGCTTTATATTAAACATATTAAAAAAGGGCCTACATAATCCACCATGGGAAATATATGGCTAGAAATTCTGTAATCGGCTTTATTAAAAACTTAGATTAACCAGTAATTGCTATATTCTTTTCCAGTGTGGTTAGAGCTGGTGAGATTGAGAAAAAGTTTCTAATATTTTTGTTTACATGTTTTGCTCATTTTATCTTCACTCATAGGCAAGTAAATCCATATATTTTTGCATATATATATATATAGTTTGTAGAGTATGACATTAAGTTCATTAAAATATAATTTACAATATTTTAAGAATATCAGTTATCCAAATAACTTTAAATATTGCTAGTTGCTTATTTTTTAAAGCATAGACACATATACTTATAGTAGAACCATAAATTAGTAATAGGTAAAAAAAATGCATATAAATTGGTGTATTACTAGATGATTGATAGAGGGAAGATAAGAAAGGTGGATGGCACGGTATCAACTTTTGTTTAATGCCTTTGTTAAAGGCATTGAATGCCTTTGCTAAAGAGTTTGAATTCTAGCATTAGAATATGATAGCTGAGTGCCTCTCTGTTCCAACATTAAATAACCAAGTGACCTTGGACAATTCCCATAACCTCTCAGATCGTCATTTTTAAAATAAGTAAAATGGGCTTAATTAAAACAAAGGAATTGCTTTGAGTTAAATCGATAGAAGTTCCTAGCTCAGAGTCCATCACGTAGCTAAACACGTAATAAATGTTTGCTCTGAAGATATTGATGCATATTAACTACAGACATCTAAATCTGTTGACAGAGTGAGAAAATGGAAACTGATTAGGAAGCAGAAACAGAAACAAAATGAGCACACTGAAGGGGTATCAAGCAATATCTTCTCCATGTGTCATAGACTACAAGTTTAGAGAGATGCTCCAAAAAGCAGCGTTTCATGATTAGATGCATCTGGGAATTATTGCCTTTTATATCTCCTTTCTGGATATACCTATTTGCATTTTAATATCCTTGAGAAGGTTTGCAAAGTCTTTACAAGTATCTCCCTGTCTTTCCCAAACTTGCTGAATATGAATCTCAGGCAATGTCAATTGTGTCCCATAGAACTTTTGCAGAGCATGTTGGGAAATGCTAGTCTCACACGTAGCAAGCATCACTTGACTGGGATAAAGTACTAGAAACAGGGAAAGAAAGACAAGTCATAGTGAGGGGAGATTACAGACAGGATGCACAGAAATTTTACAAGCAGAAAGATCATCCCGAGGCTGTTAGCATTACGTCAGTGTTAACTTTGATTTGAAAGGTAATGTCACTTTCTAAAGAAACCAAGACCTAAAGAAGACTTTAAACAATGGTATATGTCTGATACGGTGGGAAATAATAGTGTCAGCACATTCCAATTGAGTAATTGGTTTGTCATTGTGCATATTCGCAGCAAATTGGGCCCTTTGCTCTTAATTTAAGTGCCCATTTTTGCCTAATGATGTTGTGTATTTACATTTCACATTATCTTTGTTAACACGTGAAAAATCCAGCTGGTGACCTAGCAGGAAGTCCCTTGAAGTCATAACTCTTAATTACCCTCCCTGGAGCCTGCGTGGTTTGAATTGAGAGGTAGTCAGAATGCATTACAGGAAGGATGATAGGAGAACACACAGATGTACAAGCCCTGGTGTTTCAAGCTGTAAGACAATGGCCAGTGTTTAATAGTTGTCAGTAGCACAGGCTTTACAGAGCTAGATTCAAATACGAGCTCTATAATTAACTAACTTGTAAAACTTGGGCACAAGTAACTGGTTCTTTGTGTGCTTTAGTGTGCTCAATATTGAAATGAAATAATAATAATATCTAAATTCATAAGACTTGAGAGAAGAGAAGATGGGAAATATATGTAAAAACTTCACACAGCCTCTGAAAAATAGGATACACTCACTAAAGAATGATTTTATTTCATAATTTCATTATTTCTATTTTTCCTTGTGTGTAATAAGAGTTGATAAGTATTTGTTACACACAAATTATAGTTGTATATAACAAATAGTAGTGCTTGTTAATCAGAGAAGGCAACAGCACCCCACTCCAGTACTCTTGCTTGGAAAATCCCATGGACGGAGGAGCCTGATAGGCTGCAGTCCATGGGGTCGCAAAGAGTCAGATACGACTGAGCAATTTCCCTTTCACTTTTCACTTTCATGCATTGGAGAAGGAAATGGCAACCCACTCCAGTGTTCTTGCCTGGAGAATCCCAGGTACGGGGGAACCTGCTGGGCTGCCGTCTATGGGGTCGCACAGAGTTGGACACGAATGAAGCGACTTAGCAGCAGCAGCAGCAGTGCTTGTTAATAATAAGCAAATCATTTGAAATGTCTTTCCTTCTCTGGATAATCTGTTAACTGAAATTTTTTATCATTATTAAAGACATAAATAGCTTTTGTTTCAAATTTAATATTAAAATATCGCATTCTTTTTGGAGTGCTAATTACATTTAAAAACACTTTCTTTGATGTTTCAAAGATTTAATTGGTCAATCAGTCAGTCAGTCAGTTCAGTCGCTCAGTCATGTCCAACTCTTTGCGATCCCATGAATCGCAGCACGCCAGGCCTCCCTGTCCATCACCAACTCCCAAGTTCACTCAGACTCACGGCCATTGATTCAGTGATGCCATCCAGCCATCTCATCCTCGGTCGTTCCCTTCTCCTCCTGCCCCCAATCCCCCCCAGCATCAGAGTCTTTTCCAATGAGTCAACACTTCGCATGAGGTGGCCAAAGTCCTGGAGCTTCAGCTTTAGCATCATTCCCTCCAAAGAAATCCCAGGGTTGATCTCCTTCAGAATGGACTGGTTGGATCTCCTTGCAGTCCAAGGGACTCTCAAGAGTCTTCTCCAACACCACAGTTCAAAAGCATCAATTCTTCAGTGCTCAGCCTTCTTCACAGTCCAACTCTCACATCCATACATGACCAAAGGAAAAACCATAGCCTTGACTAGACGGACATTAGTCGGCAAAGTAATGTCCCTGCTTTTGAATATGCTGTCTAGGTTGGTCATAACTTTTCTTCCAAGGAGCAAGCGTCTTTCAATTTCATGGCTGCAGTCACTATCTGCGGTGATTTTGGAGCCCCCCAAAATAAAGTCTGACACTGTTTCCACTGTTTCCCCATCTATTTCCCATGAAGTGATGGGACCGGATGCCATCGTTTTCTGAATGTTGAGCTTTAAGCCAACTTTTTCACTCTCCTCTTTCACTTTCAAGAGGCTTTTTAGCTCCTCTTCACTTTCTGCCATAAGGGTGGTGTCATCTGCATATCTGAGGTGATTGATATTTCTCCCGGCAATCTTGATTCCAGCTTGTGTTTCTTCCAGTCAAGCGTTTCTCATGATGTACTCTGCATAGAAGTTAAAGAAGCAGGGTGACAATATACAGCCTTGACGTACACCTTTTCCCATTTGGAACCAGTCTGTTGTTCCATGTCCAGCTCTAACTGTTGCTTCCTGACCTGCATACAGATTTCTCAAGAGGCAGGTTAGGTGGTCTGGTATTCCCATCTCTTTCAGAATTTTCCACAGTTTATTGTGATCCACACAGTCAAAGGCTTTGGCATAGTCAATAAAGCAGAAGTAGATGTTTTTCTGGAACTCTCTTGCTTTTTCGATGATCCAGCGGATGTTGACGATTTGATCTCTGGTTCCTCTGCCTTTTCTAAAACCATTGAAATGAAGGCCAGCATTTCATGAGAAATACAATCAAGAATTTCATTACTGAAAATGAAAAAATTCATTAACAATGATATAAAATTACATGGAGATACTTAGTGAATCAAAGTGTTAAGGATAAGAAATATGTATGCTTTATTATGGAATTCAAATGATGTAAATGTGGATAATTACTAAATTTTTATGCTCTATCTCATGTAATAAAAAGACTAGACATGCCATAAAATATCATTTTGTATGCCTTCTTTAATACAAATGTTATAATAATAGTCACTATTTATTGATTCTATTCTATTGGCCAACATGTGAAAGCTGGACTATAAAGAAGGGTGAGCACTGAAGAATTGATACTTTTGAATTGTAGTGCTAGAGAAGACTCTTGAGAGTCCCTTGGACTGCAAGGAGATCCAACCAGTCAATCCTAAAGGAAATCAACCCTGAGTATTCATTGGAAGGATTGATGCTGACGCTCCAACCCTTTGGCCACCTGATGTGAAGAGCTGACTCCTTAGAAAAGACCCTGATGCTGGGAAAGATTGAGGGCAGGAGAAGGGGACAACAGAGATCGAGATGGTTGGATGGCATCAGCAGCCCAATGGACACGAGTTTGAACAAATTCCAGAAGATAGTGAGGGTCAGAGAAGCCTGATATGCTGTAGTTCATGAGCTCATCAAGAGTTGGACAAGACTGAGTGACTAAACAACAGCTATTGGCCAAGAATTGTGTTAGAGATTATATATGTTGTGCTATCAACATCTCATGGAGACTCGAGAGAGTAAGTATTGTTATTCCCAATTTGTAGCTGAAAATAATGGAAAACAAAACTGGAAATTGCCTCAGCCCTGCATTTTTCTCTCTACTTTTCTTCTAGTGAAAGGAAAGGTGTCATTAGTCATATTTTGAGATTTAGGGAGAAGTGGTTACAGCCCTCTGCCTCTCTTGAATTTTTTCACGGATGGGTATTTGTCCCAACTGGATCACAGTCACTCCCATAGACTTCTCTGGTTTGAGTTAGTGAGAAATTGAGAAAGAGTATTGCCCTGGCTTTCTGCTTGGGATTCTATGTATGTATGTCTGAAGTGATTCATGGAATATTCTACATAGAAAATATCTTCCTCTATTAAAAGAAAGCGAGTTTGATACAAAGAAATTCAAAGAGGGAAATGGATGGCGTGGAGTCCTTGGATCAAATCATTTTGCTTCTCCATCTTGTGCTCTTGTCATGTTGCTCAACATTTTTGTGTATATGTATATATATATATAAGCTAATTAAACTTGGATTTCTGCAACTTTCAATTAGAATAATTCCTCCTAGTTAAGTCAGAGGTTAAACATATTTTCCAAAATGACATGGCTGGTTAGTTGTAGAGGCAGGACCAAGACCAGTCAAAGGCCCATCCCTTGATCACTATGACCTTCCTCAGTTTGACAAATAAAAATATTCAGCAATTCCCATGAGCAAGATGAATATCTCGTAAGGATCCTTGGACATTTTCCTAAAGTTATAACTAATATAGTAGCAAGTGAACAAAATGAAGCCCAAACTGTCAGTATCAGTAACCACTTCCACAGTAAGGCCTTTTATAACAAAGAGATTAAATAGATTTTTATAGGAAATCATTGCATAAGAAGCTCAATCAAGCATCTCTTTCTGAGCATGTTGTCCGTTGTGATGATAAAACAGAGATATTGTGCTCACACAGCTCTGAATTCTGTTTTTAGAAATGAGAGCCCTAGACTGGTGGCATCTATAAACATGTGCATGAGTAGGAGCTGAGCAGAGGACAGAGGGCAAAGGAAAACAAATAGCTGCAGTTTCTCCAAGCCATTGAAAAGAGTGCAACAACAGTTCAATCAAGAAGCAAACTATGGACATGTGCTACTACTAAAAGAATATACCCCATAGTTTTTTGATTTTGTGAGGATGCTCTTTCCTAGATCAGAGCTGATAATAAAGTGTCCCTATTGGGGTTTAGATATAGAATTGCTATTTTAACTTTGGATGTTATGTCTGTTACTAAGTCTATTTCACATGAACAATGGATCTCAGCCCTGACCACTGT
Source organism: Oryx dammah (assembly GCF_014754425.2). Lineage (NCBI taxonomy): Eukaryota > Metazoa > Chordata > Mammalia > Artiodactyla > Bovidae > Oryx > Oryx dammah. Next base: position 6,455,163 of record NW_024070210.1, read on the forward strand.
AGGAGAAACTCAAATGGATGATTTTGGTGAGTACAACCATCACTTTTTTAGATTGCCAAAACCACAAGTGGTCTGGGATGGCTGGAGCTGACTTTATCCCCGTAGGGCAGATGTTATGATTCTCCATACTCTTCTAGAAGGTCCATGGCTGCCAAAATATTTCATGGGGTGCTCTTAAACATCACCCAACATGATCTAATATTTCATTTTAACTGCAGGTCTGGAAAACACAAATGGAGATGTTGGGTTGGAAATATATGAGGTGCCCTGGACAGGGAGTGTTTTGACTTTGAATGCAGAGGATCTCAAGAAAATATGTACTCCTCTGAAACTGTTTCCGTATGTTTCCTGATCCACTGCTCTTACTACACAAGACACAGTGCTATCATGATTAATGCCTTCATCATAAATACATGATGAATGGGACTTTAGGTCCGTTCTGGCCCTTTCTCATTGTAACAAGATCAAAGTAAATATATTTCATTCTGCTATGAATGTATTTTCTTCATGTTGTGTTATAAAAAGATGATTCACTCATAGAGCAGCTCTACTTTTATACATGCCTGGAAAGAAAGAAAGAAAAAAATCACTTTCTAAAGTTAAAGTATCTTCTGTAAGAGATAGAACTAATATTTTTCACTGTATACGAAGAGATTGAAAAAATTATAATAGTCTCTTCCTATTATTCACTTATGCCAGATTTTCAAAAACAGAAAAAGAAAGGTGACTTTTACCAGTTCCATCAGACAAAATTTTATTAAATCTCATTTTCTTCAGTTATTTGAAAAGTTTTAATTCTGCATTTAATTATGATAAAATGTCCCATATTTTTCTTTTAAAATAGTCCTTCAGTGAACATCTTATATACCGATTTTACCTATAGGGCAAATTCTTAACAGTGGAGACTATAAGCCAAAGGGAATATGTATTTTAATTTTTTAAATATACTTACCTTGAACTATCCCCAGGTGGCTCAGTGGTAAAGAATCTACCTGCCAATGCAGGAGATGCAAGAGATGTGGATTTGATCCCTGGGTCTGGAAGATTGCAGAAAGGAGGAAATGGCAACCCACTCCAGCATCCTTGACTGGAGAATCCCATGGACTGAGGCGCCTGGCAGCCTATGGTCCATCAAGTTGCAGAGTCAGACATGACTGAGTGAGCATACACTCAGTGATTGAGCATCTTGAACTAACTCGTGAGAAGTTATTTGAATTTGTATATTTATCTGCATGCTTTCAAAAACTCTACTTTGTTAAGAGTGTACAGATTTTAATGTCATTCAGGCTTTTTTTTATAATGTGAGAAAAGGTTGAGCATGTTTTCATTTGCTTTGGATAATTTCTGTTACTTTCTCATTATTTTCTAACTCTATATCTTTTGCTTATTTTTCCTTGGATTTTTCATTTTTAATGATTTGAAAACTATTTTTACATTTAAAAAATTATATGTACTTTTATGTCTAAAATGGAACTTCATCAGTTAACCAGTTAAAAACTAATTTTGCCAGTTGCCTTTTGGTGTTTTGAAAGGTATTTACTAACACAGAAAACCCATACATATTTATACAATTTAATCAGTTACATTCTGTAGGCATTTAGACATTTGTTCTTGCTTAGGCTTATCGTAATCAATTATTATTAAAGAAAAAAATTATCTATTTTTTCCTATTTATAGCTTCATTTTTACATGCAAATGTTTGATTCAGGGAAAATTGCTGCTTAAGACAAGCAGAATAGGAAGCAATTTTAATTTCCTTTTTTTCCCCAAATGGATAGCCTATTTTCCTAATACTATTTATTTTGTTCTTGGTAGAACACAGGCTTAAAAATGAGGACATTTCTTATGTGGCCTGAACTTCAGGTATCTTATCAATAGAATTATTGTGCTGCTGGCTAACACTATATGTATAAGACAATATTCAATGGGAAAATAGTCCATGACCACAAAACATAAGCTTTATTAAATTTGAATATGTATTTTCATCTCATCAAGAATTATGTTAAGTGTAACCAATTAATTTCCTCAGTTGGAAATTTTTTTCAGTAAAAGGTATACTGAAGGGAAAAATTCCATACACAATTTTTTGCTGGTATCTAGACCAAGATGCTTTCCTATGTGACAGTTATTGACAACTTGACGGTAGTTGTGATGAAGGTAATATGATGTGGCTATTGACCCACATGTGTCCAGCATGGCCTTTAACTTCAATCCCATGTAATGGGGAAAGATTTTCTTTGAGTCATTCTCTTTTGTGACCCACATATTGCAACAGAAAGCCAGAGACGCATGGGTGTCCAAGGTATTTTAATTGATTGAATTTAACTAGATTTGGCTAGATTTGGCAATTCTGTCCCTCAACATAAAAAGAAAGTTGCTAAATATTCTCCATTGTGATTTGGTTCAGTATCCTGGTATCAAACATCTTGATTTTATTCTAATTGTATTTAATTAACAATAATTAGCTGGCAATAGACTTGTACAGATGTGAGAGTTGGATCATAAAGAAGACTGAGTGTTAAAGTATTGATGATTTCAAATTATGTTGCTGGAGAAAACTCTTGAGAATCCCTTGGACTGCAAGGAGATCCAATCAGTCCATCCTAAAGAAAATCAGTCCTGAATATTCATTGGAAGGACTGATGCTGAAGCTGAAGTTCCAATACTTTGGCTACCTGATGTGAAGAGTTGACACTCAGTGGAAAGATCCTGATGCTAGGAAAGATTGAAGCCACAAGGGGAAGATGGAAACAGGATGAGATGGTTAGAAAGCATCCCTGACTCAATGAATATAAAGTTGAGCAAACTCTGGGACATAGTAGAGGATAGATTAGCATGGTGTGCTGCAGTCCATGGGGGTCACAAAGAGTTGGGCATGACTTAGATGGCAACAAATAGATCTCTGTGAAGTCTGTTCATCTATGTATGTATGTTCATATTATTTAGGTTTTAAAATGTTGAAATGCAGATTTAGTGACATTCACAATCCATACATGTACCAAGTGCTGACTGCCGGAAAGAAACATATTCTTTTCAACGTCCTAGAGGAGTCCGGGAAAGAAATTCTTCAGAAGTGAACAGGCAGGCAGCCCATAGGGACGCAAGTTGCTTGTAATGGTTATTGTGTCAGTGTTCAGTGTTGAAGGACATAAATAAAATGTGATGGAAATAGAAAGTAAAGACTCCATTTCCATGGGGACATAGAAAATATTGTGATAATATTCTAACAAGAGTTACATAACTTTTTGCCAAAACCCATTTTTAAAGTGGAAGATTAGAGTTGAATTTTGTTTAAAACCATGGAGGCTATGTTCCCTATCATTTTTGACATGTATGACAGATTAAAAACTAAACAACCTCTAATATTAAATATGAAATCATAGCTTTAGGATAATAAACTAAGCATGATATTGAAAATAAGAAACATCATTTTGGTCCGACAGCATAACACTGGAATAAGGGTGTCGTGAGCTGAATTATGTACCCTCCATAATTCATATGCTGAAGTCTTAAATTTCAGAATGTGACTGGTTTTGCAGGCAAAACCATTAAAGAGGTAATTAAAGTAAAATGTCATTTGGGTGAGACCTAACCTAATATGCGAACATGCCTCATTTTATAAGTAAGAGGAAGTTGAGACACAAACAGAAATAGGATAAGACCCAGTGAAAACATGGACAGAGAACCACCCACAAAACAAGGAGAAGACTTCATTCAGAAGAAGTCAGCGGTACTGGTACCTTAGTCTTAAGTCGTGCCATTTTTGTCATGGCAGCCTTAGCAAACTGATACAATGGGATTCTCACATAATTCTTTTCAAAGCCTTATTTTTCCATTCAGGTTCCTATGTCCTAATAGCTCTGTGTGTGTTCTTATTTGCTTCTTATGACAAGTCTATGATTTATATATTGTTATTTTGAATTTATGATGCAAATGAGAAAAATGAGGTTAAGAGAATTTAAGTAATTTTCCATGGTCACCCAGTTCATATGTCACTAAGGCAAAGACTGAGACTAGACCTTGTCTCACTCTGAAACATTTCCTTTAATCAATGTGCTATGTCTGTATGGAGCTATCTTTGACAAAATATTGCCTGTGTGCTGTTCAAACAGTCACATAACTGTCATAGTTTTGGTTAACAACAAAATAAGATCACTTCTATTGATTGAAGAATGCCTACTGTTATATTTAGAATCCAATAGATTAATGATAAACTAGAAAAGAAGAACACAATTGTACAACTGGAGCCTTGAGGGAAACAGCTCTGGCTAGTATGTTAATAAAATAATCCACTTAATTTTTTTTTTTTTAATTGAGCACGTGTTCCAGGCACTGTAGTGAACACTATATTAAGAACTGAATATAGTCATAGCACTGAATTCAGAGTCTGGAACTTGATGGCAGAAAATGGACAAATTAAAATATCAACTATGAAATCACCAAAGGTGTGAGTACATGGACTATGAGAACTTAAACGTGGCTTCCAGCTCAGACTTTGAGAAAGGATTTCTGTGCCAAAGGTAGAGAACTTCAATAAAATAAAGGGAAGCAGAATAAGAAAGATAAATTACATGATATAAAGAAGAGGAAAGTTGAGTAGAAATTTCTGATTGTATCCTATTTTTAAGCAGGTTTTGAATCTTCACAAGAGAAATAATGTAGTATGTTCTTGGTTATAAGGATCCCTGCTATTAATGTCAGGAACAATACTTTTAATATATATGAATTCTTGCGCCTTAGCCAAGTACTCTGCATATATTTTAGGCTCCTTTTAGAAATCTTTAGTTTGCTGTAGCTATTGTTCCTTAATCATATGTTGTGTTAGTTTTCTAGGACTGCAGTAACAAATTACCACAAATTGAGTGGCTGAAAAGAACCAAAATGTATTCTCTCATCGTTCTAGAGGTTACAAGTTTGAAATCAAGGTGCTTGTAGAATTGGTTCCTACTGGAGCCTCAGTGAGAATCTCTTCCAGTCTTCTCTCCTAGCTTCTGGGGGTGGTTGGCAACCCTTCACATCCTTTTAAAAATATATACTGGAGTATAGTTGATTTACAATTTGTGTTAGCTTTAGCTGTACAGAAAAGTGAAACTGTTATAGCTATGCTTGCACCTACTCCTTTTTAAATTCCATGTCCCTTGACTTTTAGATGCATCAGGCCAATTTCTGCCTCAGTCTTCGTGTACTGTCTTCCCCCATGCCTCTTCTCTGCTTCCTGTAAAGACATCAATCATATTGGATTAAAGGCCTCATCTTAGCTTGATGATATCCACAATATATGCAATTAAGGTTACATTCACAGTTATTAGGATTAGAACATCAGGTATCACCTAGGGGAACACAGTTCAACTCTGCATACCTGCCTTTACAGAAAGCATCTTTTGGCACCCATGATACTTATATGAGTAATTGATGGCCAAAATCATGCTGTGTAACAAACAAGTACAAAAGCTCACTAATTAATGAACATTTTTTTTCACTCACAAATCTTAAGGCCAGTTGCTCTTTCTGTTTGTCTGAGTTGGACTCCGGAGACTCATTCTGGCTCACCCTTCTGGCCAGCTGCCTGTGGACTAGCAGCCTGCTAGCCATGGTTGGGGTCCTCTCACATGCCTGGATCTTGATGGAGAAATCTGAACTGGCTTGGTTCTTCTCCACATACCTCATCATTGAGCAAGTTCTGCAGAGAGGCAAGAAAAGAAGTGGAAATACACAAGTGCTTGTTCAGGTCTCTGCTTAGGTCAAATTGATTATTGTCCCACTGGCCAAAACAAGTAACATGGGCCACCCCAAAGTCAGAATGGGAAGATATTGCTAAATGTCAGTGAGAGACAGGAAAATACTGGGGCCATTAATTGAACTTGCTATAGGCTTAATGCTCTCTCTCTAGGCTGCCTACTGTTTTGCTACCATTTTGAAAATTTCTCTTTCAGAATTTACTTTTCACCTATGAATGCCCCCCTAAGACCATCTTTCAATTCTCAGAGTTGTTTTTAGATACAATAAGTGTTCTTTTAAAAAAATATTATTTCAAGGACTTCCCTGGTGGTCTGGAGGCTAAGTCTCTATGTTTCTAACGCAGGGGCCTGGAGATCAATCCCTTGCAAGGGAATTAAGATCCCACATGCTGTAAGGCATAGCCAAAAAATAATAATAATAACATTTTTTTTCATTTTTTAAAAAATTTTCTCCTACTCTTAACACATGAAACAACTTCATACTTTAACATCTGAACTCTTTTTCCCCTTATGTATTGCATACACTTTCACTGGAATACCTTAGCTCAAATATTATTTTTACTTTGAAACATCATTTCAAAAGTAGCAACAACAAAATGACTTCCCATTACTCACCATAGTAATTAAAATCTCTGGCTCTGTACTAACTTGGTATCGCTTATTTATTAGTATTTGTGCATAGAATTAAAGCTTCATAAGAAAAATACTCTGTCTCTATTACACTGCAGATAAGTAGCACAGTATCTTGTCAAGCAAGGTTTAGGGCTCAGTGTATGTTTGGAACAAACCCAGGATCACACACTCCATTGTTTCCTAATTAAAATATCTTCTCCCCCATTGAGTCTTTGACTTTTACTTATGAAAATGGCAATCCACTCCAGTATTCTTGCCTGGAGAATCCTGTGGACGGAGGAGCCTGGTGGGCTGCTGTCCATAGGGTCACAGAGCCGGACATGACTGAAGCGACTTAGCATGCATGCATGCATTGGAGAAGGAAATGGCAACCCACTCCAGTGTTCTTGCTTGGAGAATCCCAGGGATGGAGGAGCCTGGTGGGCTGCCGTCTATGGGGTCACACACAGTCGGACACAACTGAAGCAACTTAGCAGTAGCAGCATGCTGTTAACAGCAGCTTGGAATGCCAACTCTTTTCAGTCATAAAATAACCATCAAAGGAATACAAAGCAGAATAAAGTCCCTTTTCTCAGTATAGTTTGTGGAAAGGAAGCCATAAAAATAAGTGATTGTAATAATACCTAGTCACTGCCATACCAGACTTATTCATGGAGAAACAGAAATACGCATGGTAGAGAGTGATACCTCATCCACCAAGAAAGAGATGAGCAAGTTTTTCCTGAAGAATGAAGGAGAAACACATTCCAAATGCAGAGAAGGGAGCAAAGGTGGAGGCCTGGAGCAGTATGACCATGAAGCAAGCAACAGACGAGGTATCACTGAAGGGTCAAGTTCAATTAGCTTAGTGGTGTTACAGAAACTGATGGCAAAAGCAGTAGGCATGAGCTGTAAGTTGGAGGCTCTATATGCCACGTTAAAGAACATGAGCTTATATGTCTCAAGATACTTTAAAGTACTATTAAGCAGGAGAACAAAAGGTTGGAGTTCAGCTTTCTAAACCTGGAACAAAATATAAGTCTCAAGACCCAGTAATTTCATGGCATGGCGATGGCAGTCGGCAAGCCCTGAGTCTCATGCTCTGAATCTTTCTTTTAAACATAGTAGCTGATCTGCTACACAGAGAAACTGCTGTGATAATGTATTAGCGACTTAAGGACTGACTCAGTTGCCTTTGCTCTTTCTTTATGTGTTATCCAAAGCTGGTCTTCTAGAGACAAAATCTTAGGGGGAAGGATGAAACCCAGTAAATGAAAATTCTAGTAAAACTGTAGATTTTTTTTTTTTTTTTTGACTACTACTAACTTTGGTATCATTCAAATCAGACATGGAAGACTAAATGAATAGAAATGAAACACTTAAACTAGAAAGAAAGTGGCTCTATGTTGCTATCAAGATTACTGGTTTTAAAAAATAATTTAAATAAACAAATAGGCTTTTACCTAAGATTAGCCCAGTATATATATATACACACATATGTATATATAAAAATATATATCCACATTATCTTGGAAGAAGTGGTATGTAAATATATATATATTTATATATTTATGATATGTAAAAATATAATGTAAAGGAATTTGAACCTAACATAAAGCACAGGTCTGAGAATTAGGAAGAGGAAGCAGAATTTATAGAATGAATATGGATTTATTTGAAAGGCTAGATTAATTTCACATGCTTAGGCATGAAATGCTATTGCCTGTCTAACTACTCCATTATGTGTTAATAATAAAATAACCCATATGTGCAAAATGGATGTGTCACACCAAGAGAAAATGCTTAAAATGCCAAGTAAATACCACAACAAATGTAGGAAAAATGCTTTACTGATGGTTTCACTTTGCAAATTCTTTTGAAGACTTTTATTTTTTCATTCCCCTGGAGTACAGAAAGTAAGAGTTCTATTTTGTATAGAGGAATCTTGTTTTGGTACAATTTTACATCTATTTAGTTTATATTTAACCAGAAACTAAGATATTATGCTCTGTAATTTTTTAACTTAGTATTTAAAAGCATGTGGGACCATGAGGCTGATTCTCAGAACAACTAAGGCTTTGAGAAAACTTGGTGGATGGTGCCAAGTCCTTTCTTATACTTTAAGGTCTGTGTTTTTCCATTTTTACAGTTTAGAATAAAGTTTTAGAGACTGAAAGTCACTTTCCTTCTTTGATCCGTTGCTTTCTGGGGGCAAATATGCATTTAACAATTTCTCCCCTTTTGGATCTCTGAAAGACTTTAATACACATTAATTTAATAATATATATGATGAGCTTGGTCATTCAGTTGTGTCTGACTCTTTGCGGCCCTACGAACTGTAGAACGCCAGGCTCCTGTGTCCATGGAATTTTCCAGGCAAGAATACTGGAGTCAGTTGTCATTTCCTCCTCCAGGGGATCTTCCCAACCCAGGGACCAAACCCATTGTTTACCACTAGCACCACCTGGGAAGCCCAGCATGTATGATAGCAATGCCCATTAGCTCTGGATCCAATCGTTCCTTTTGAAATTCCTCATTTGCTTTATAAAGCCTATGAGTCTCCTTAGCATTCTAAGGACTTTCATTACCTTCTGGCTTATTTGGCATCTCTCAAACTACCAGGCAGTTTTTTTTTTTTTTTTTTACCATTTTATCAGATACTACTCTACTCCCACTTTACCAACTTTATGAAGATGGCAAAGATTTCAGTCAGTTTGATTATTTTGTCATGATGAGCGTGAGCTTTATGCCAGTCTCATTTTTACGCTGTTGTCCTGAGCACCTTTCTGTCTCAATGCCTAGCTGGAAAGGTGCTGGTCAAGTTGCGGAATCACTGTCTCTATGGAATTATCAACAATAACACCTCTTTCCTTACTATCCATAGATTCACTCAAGCCACAGAACACTAGGTTATGCAAAGATAAACACTGACTTTTTCTCTCTTGACACCAAACTGAGGGCATACGTTGCTTTGTAGCAGAGTCCTTTTTGATGCGGTGTTTTAAGGAAATCTATGGAGTCCACATTTTCTTGATATCTTCATCCTCATTCTTGGGCAGTGTGGTATGAAGACCAAGAACATAGGCTTTGGGCTCAAGCAGATCTTAGTTCTAACACTTTGCTCTGGCGCTTATTATCTGGATGTTTTAATCACCTGATTTTTCTAAGATGGAAAAGACAATTGAGGATAGTTCTATTTTCAGCAATTCTGAACCAGGTTAATTTAAATGGAACCTGTGAATTAGCTCTAATGAGAATAATTAGAATGTTTAAAAATAGAACATCAAATACTTGAAAACATCAGAGAAAATCAAGGTAGTGGTGACTCATGAGGCTAAGAGCCAGGTAAAGCAGGTTGAGCGGTGAGATAAGCCTAGGATTTGGAAAACTCTCTCCCTGGTGGCATTTTCTGACCTTGGAAAAGTTGTCTTCAAGGTGGAAAAGCTGAGCAGTTCTCTCAGAAGCCTCACAGGCAGAGACAGACAAAAATTCGTGGGTGAAGCCTACCAAGGTGGAGTCAGATAAATCTGTCCTCTTTGGGATGGGGCTACGGGATAAAAGTGGAAGTCATACAGTCATGCCCAACACATTGCCATCCCATAGACTATACAGTTCATGGGATTCTCTAGGCCAGAATATGAGGTGGGTAGCCTTTCCCTTCACCAGGGGATCTTCCCAACCCAAAGACTGAGCCCAGGTCTCCCACGTTGCAGGCAGATTCTTTACCAGCTGAGCCACAAGGGAAGCCCTGCAGTCTAAAAGTTAAATTAAAAGAGGTAGAACGACACTTTCAAGGACTGAAGTTGAATTAAAGTCCTAGATGTCCATTGACAAATGAATGGATAAAGAAGGCGTGGTACCTATATACAATGGACTGTTACTCAGCCATCAGAAAGGATGAAATAATGCCATTTACAGCAACATGGGTGGAACTGGAAATTGCCAACTAAGTGAGGTAAGTCAGAGAGAGAAAGATGAACATCATACGATGTTGTTTACAAGCGGAATCTAAAGAACACCATACCAATGAACTTATTTACAAAACAAAAACAAACTCACACGCTTAGAGAGCAACTTCTGGTTACCATGGGGGGAGGGGGGAGGGGAGATAGTCAGGGAGTTTGGGATTGACCTGTACACACTGCTATGTTTAAAATAGATAATCAGCAAAGACCAACGGCATAGCACAGGGAACCCTGCTTAGTATTCTATAATAACCTAAATGGGAAAATAACTTGAAAATGAATAGATACATGTATATGTATAGCTGAATCCCTTTGCTGTACACTTGAAACGAACACAACATTGTTAATCAAATAGGCTCCAATATAAATTTTTTTAAAAGTTAAATAGATAAAGTGATCTCAGAGTGCTAGTCCCTTAGCCTGACCATTTGTCAGAAGCAAAGCTGAATCATCTCTGGAGGATGATAGCAACATATGGAGCCTTGAATCACTTCTGCCACTTTTCAAGCACATTGCTCAACATTGAACGACAATAGCATTAATATTTAAAAACCAGTGTCGGCTTTCAGAGGGACCTCTCTGCTTGGTGGCATTGCCTTTGAGGCAGAGGCTGGTGTCCCTACCCGGAGGGACTGGCCGTGGGGATGAAGACAGAGTGCTGTGACGTGGTGACAGTCAGGGTGGGCAAGTGAGGGTTAAAAGCTCCACCCAGGTGTCAGGCTTGGTGGGAAACTCCTTGGAGAAAGCCTCTGCTTTTCTACACGCCAAGTGGGCATGGCCTGGGTCCAGGTGCCCAGGAGGTCTGGGGCAATGCGGACCGAGTGATGTAACCACCAGCATCCATCCAGTCCTCAGTGGTTCTGAACTCGTCTCTGCGGGACACTGAGACAGAATGAGACGCTTGCAGAGAACGGCTGCTTGCCCACCCCAGCGAAGTGATGTGAACATAAGATGACCTGCCAGGCTCCTCTGTCCATGGGGATTCTCCAGGCAAGAATACTGGAATGGGTGGTCCTGCCCTCCTCCAGGGGATCTCCCCGACCCAGGGATGGAGCCTGCATCTCCTGAGTCTCCTGCGCTTACCATTTAGGTGGATTCTTTACCTCTGAATCACCAGGGAAGCCCCACTGATGTGTGCACTCATGGGCAAATGGTGACCGGGAGTCTCACACACCCCAGCCCCTATCCGACATCCTGCCTCTGGCCCCGAGAGCTGCAGGCTGTGAATAGTATCTCAGACGTGGCCAGGTCAGCCAGGGAAGAGGCCCAAAACCTACAAAGATCTGTCTGATAGCTAACCAGATGCTTGCCCTGAAGTCTGTAAACATCTCCATCCATGACTGTGAAAAACAGCTCTGTCTGAAGCTTTCCACTGGCTGCTCTTTTGACCTTCAGCTGTGTCCCCTTTCTGATGCAAGACATCTCTTCATTTATTTGGGGATAAACTGTTTACTTCCTGAGACCACCGGTGGAGAGTTCCAGCTCTGCAGGTCGTCCCAACCAAGGACACCATGGATATTATGCTTGAGCCAAAGGACAAGAGGCCATGCAGCTCCATGAGGAAGGTGAGCAAGATCAAGAAGCTTCACACAGTTCTTGTTTGGGGCCTCGTCATCTCATCTGGTTATGCTGGTGGGAAAGGACCCCAACGTGTCTGCCGTGCATCCTGTGTTTTTGAAAGCACACTATCCTTAACACGCCACCTGCCGTGGTTGTCAAAGGGGCAGCAGCAGGGCTGGAGCACAGTGGGCACTGTGGATGTGCCCACAACTGAGTCTGCAGACTCAGGAGAAGATTAGCACGCCACTGGCAGGACAGAGGGTTGTTCTGAATATCAGCGGAAGCTTCAGTCTCTTCCCGGAGGAAAGCAGGCTTGTGATGACGGCAGCTGTATTTATCAATTGCCCGGCAGTTTCTCAATCTTAGTGTGTGAATAGACTCAGTCGAAAGCTTAGATGTAAGCTGTCCATTCCGTCATATAGGCCTAGCATAAGAATATTTTGGGGTTTCCCCAGTGGCACTAGTGGTAAAGAACCCACCTGCCAACTCCGGAGATATAAGAGACCCAGGTTCAATCCCTGGGTCAAGAGCCCCTGGAGAAGGAAATGGTAACCCACTCCAGTATTCTTGCCTGGAGAATCTCATGGACAGAGGAGCCTGGCAGGCTACAGTCTACAGGGTCACCAAAAGTCAGACGTGACTGAAGTGACTTAGCAAGCATGCACGATGATTGCAAGAGCAGAGACTACCAACACACACTCCTGTTGCAGAAAGAACTGAAGGTATAATCAAGACACTCCTGTCTCAACATTGCCGAGTGAAAAGTACTTGAATGAAAAGAATGCAAAGAAGTCTAGGTTATCTCAGACTTTGGCAGGGAGCCAGTCTACAACTAATTCAGGTTCTTGAAAAAGCCAACTCAATTGACTGTCTTTTCAGTAACTTCAAAACCCAGGTTCTACAATTAAAAGACAGAAGTTTGGCTAACTGTTGAAAATCTGTCCTACTATGTAAACAGTGGCCCCAGGTCCCACAGTGAAAAAATCCAGAAAGATTGGATTTTAATGAAATTCAACATCAGCTCTACCACATAAACAGTTGTCCCAGGTCCTGCAAGATAAATGTCCAGCAGAATTGACTCTTTATTAACAGATCTCAAAGTTCACCACCATGCACCTTGTACAGAGGTGGACATCACATCTAGGAGCAGTGTGGAGGCCGTCAGGCAGCCAGTGTCTATGGTGAGATACTTGATCACTGGTATCACGGTATATGAGCCCAAGTGACAACAAACTCTGAAGCCTGTCAAAACACAACAGCAGCAAGCAGGAGCAGAGGATGAGGACCGAGTGGTTTCCAGTTTTGTTTCATCACTTTTTAATAAATAAAACCACCGATTCTCAAAATGAATCTCAAACTTCCTTTTGAATTTGCATGTTTCATAGGACAGTCGTGACTTCACAGTGGATTCTGTGACATCAACTAAGCTGCATCCTGAGACCCTACTATCCAGTCAGCAGAATGCAGCTTCACATCCATATTCAACAGAGCTGGGTGGAATGTGTCACCTTGCCTGGACCTGTCAACTTTTGGTTTCCCGAGATCGTGGTTGGAAGAAGCATTCTATGGGCAAAGAAGCACCACCTCTCCCTGTCCTCTTCTTCTATTTCTCCCTGAAAATCCTTGAACATAGATAAGCTCATTCTGTAGCTTAAACAGGAACAGACCGCATGTCCTCTCAGGGTAATGTAAGAGCAGAGGAGGAGAAGAGCACCCTTTGCTCATATCGGAATAAGAAAAGTTTTCATGCAGACTTAACAATTCCGTCCCTAGGAAGGTAACCTAGGGATGAAATTCTCACACGCATCACAGGGTAAACAACTATGAGAATGTTTGCAGTTACTATTTGCGGATTCACAAAAGTGGTATTTCAAAAATCAAAGTGAAAATTCTGTTTCACTGAAAAATTTGATTTAAGGAATATATAAAGTGTTTTGAAGTGACAAGGGGAAAACGCATTCAAGAATTGACTTCAATGAAAACCAAAAGAAAGAACAAACAATAGAAAAAGATACATACAGAGTCCAAATAAAAATAACTAAAATTAGCTTGCTAGGGATGCCATAACAAAGTAACACAGACTAAGCAGCTTGAAAAACAGAGATGTATTTTCTCATAGTCCTGGAAGCTAGAAGTCTGAGATTAAGGTATCAGCAGGTTTGGTGTTTTTCTGAGGCCTCTCTCCTTGGCTTACAGATGGCCATCTTCTGTCTATCTTCATATGGGTCTTTCCTCATTGTGTGTCTGTGTCTGAATCTGCTCTTTAGATAAGGACACTGCTGCTGCTGCTGCTAAGTCACTTCAGTCGTGTCCGACTCTGTGCGACCCCATAGACAGCAGCCCACCAGGCTCCCCTGTCCATGGGGTTTTACAGGCAAGATTACTGGAGTGGGGTGCCATCACCTTCTCCGAGAGAAGGATACTAGTCATGTTGTATTAGAACCCACTCATATCAACTCATTTTACCTTAATTACCTCTTTAATTTAATGCACATGGTGAATGCAGCCATGAAATTAAAAGACACCTACTCCTTGGAAGAAAACCTATCACAAACATAGACAGCATATTAAAAAGCAGAGACATTACTTTATTGACAAAGGTCCATCTAGTCCAAGCTATGGTTTTTCCAGTAGTCATATATGGATGTGAGAGTTGGACTATAAAGAAAGCCGAGCAATGAAGAACTGATGCTTTTGAACTATACTGTTGGAGAAGACTGTTGAGAATCCCTTGGACTACAAGGAGATCAAACCCATCAATCGTAAATGAAATCAGTCCTGATTATTCCTTGGAAGGACTGATGCTGAAGCTGAAGCTCCAACACCTTGGCCATCTGATGTGAAGAACTGACTCATTAGAAAAGACACTGCTGCTGGGAAAAATTTGAAGGCAGGAAGAAAATGGGATGACAGAGGTTGAGATGGTTGGATGGTACCACTGACTCGATGGACATGAGTTTGAGCATGCTCTGGGAGATGGTGATGGACAGGGAAGCTTGGCATGCTGCAGTCCACGTTAGGGTTAGGGTTAGGGTTAGGACACGACTGAGCAACTGAACCGAAATGAACCTCTTTAAAAGCTCTGCCTCCAAATACAGTCACATCCTGAGTTCCTAGGCTTAAGGTCTTCAACATAGAAATTTCCTCTCACTATATTTGAAAGAGGGCAAAAGAGGATGAGATGATTGGATGACATTGACTCAGTTGACATGAGTTTGAGGAAACTTAGGGAGATAGTGGACTGGTGTGCTGCAGTCCATGGGGTCACAAAGAGCTGAACCTGACTTAGTGACTGAATGACAACAATAATATTTGAAAGATAATTTTATTAAAAGTATCCATTGCTTATTTATAATTTATATTTAAATGAACATCCTCTTTTTTTACCTAATAAATCCGACAATGAGGATGTTTGAAGCAAATTTAACCACAAAGAAAAGAAAAAATAGACTATGAAAAAAATTTTGTAGAATGAAAAATTTAAAGTATGGGAAATAGAGAATAATGCATAAAAAGATGTATGAGAAGATTCCATACATGTATAACTGGTGTTCAGAATTTTAAAAAGAGAGAAAATAGAGCTGAAGCAATATTTGAAGTGATAATCACAAAACTTTCCAAAATCTAGGAAGATATTAGCTTTCAGATTCAAAAAGGCCTTTGAACCCCAAGAAGCATAAATGAAAAGAAAGCTCCACTTGGCACATGTAATAAAATTGCTAAACCCAAAGCCAAAAAGAAAATTATTAAAAAGCTTCCAGAAAAAGTGGATAATATGTTTGAAGAGCAGTTAGACTTCAAGTTGATGTCAAAACAGTAGTATTTCAAACTAGAACAAAATGAAATATCTTGAAGGCACTAAAAAGAAATAACTTAGAATTCTATACCCATACTGAATATGACTGGAGAATAAATGTAAAGACATTTCACACAAACAAAAACCAAGAGAATGTCACCAGCATATTCACACTAAAGGAAATATTGAGTTGGCGAAAAGTTAATTTTAGTTTCTTTAGGCAGAATGATATGATCCCAGACAGAAGATCCAAGAAGCAGAAAGCAATGAATGATAATAGGAAAGGGCAAATCTGATCAACATTCAGTGGATATTGATATATGACAATAAAAATAGCCCCTTGTGAGGTCTTCAATGTAGAAAGAGTGGCAATCCAAAACAAAGTGGAACATGAAGTTAGGGTCTTACCATACTTGCATTATTTATAAACAGGACAAAGGTAGCAAATAATATTCATTTTTTAGTAAGACAAGAATGTCTTGTAACCAATACAGGAGTATAAAGTTGCCAATTTATTAATGTGAGGAGGTAAATCATCATCATCATCTGCAAAATTAATTCAAACACATACAAGAGAAAAAAAAAAACACACCCACAACTAGTGAGGAAAATCAAAAGCAAATAGATATAAAAGAATACGCACTAACCATTTATATTTACCTCAAAAGGTTTCAAATGTCAAAGAATTAATAAGACTTAATTAACATACGATTTATAAGACCATATTTAAATTATAAGAGTACAGAAAGATTGAAAGGAGCAGATAGAAAAATATAGTTACTATGTAAACACTAAAATGGTTGGTGTAGCTAAATTATTATTAAAGTTGAGTTTATGATATTGTCTCTAATAAAAAGCACTACCAGAGTTACTGAGGAACATTTTACAATCATAAAAATTTAATCCACCTAGAACATTTAGCATTTCAAATTTGAGCCTCAAGACATATATAGCAAAAATTGACAGAATTTAAAAAAAAAAAAAAACAGGAAAAAAAAAAACCCCAAAACCACATTTACTGTGACATATCTTTTAATTTTTGATATAGTAAAAGGTCAAAATTCATTAAGGAAAAGGAAGAATTCAATATCATAATCAACATATTTCACCTGATTGGCATATATATGATTGTCATATATAAAAACCAATAAAAGCAATATGCACATTATTTTCAAATATAAACATAATGCTTACAAAATTTGCCTATGTACCAGGACCTAAGCCATGCTTTACTACATTTTACAGCACTGAAATGACACAAAATGTGTTCTCTGACTACAGCAAACCAAAAAAAAAAAAAAAAAAAAAGATTACTGAATGTATTTGGCAATTACAAGATGCATTTATAAATTGTACATAGATCAATAAGGAATCATAATGGAAATTAGAAAATATTTGAAATTAAATGATAATGAAATACCAAAATAGATATGAAGCAGCCCATGCTTTGTTTAGAGATATATTTATAAACTTAATTTCATAAATAGAAAAGAAAGACATCAGAAAAGAAAGATAAATCAATAAAAAATAAATGAGTTAAAAGAAGAAATAAATTAATGAGTAAGTTGTTTATCTCATAAATACCAAATTAATCCCAGAAAACAGTGAATGCCATAATCAAGTACTGAGTGCCTGTATTTAATTATATCCCTAAAGGATCTTTAAGCTATATCTATCAACTGACTTTTAAGTTGATTCTGGCAAAGCTTTCTCGGTAGCTATGATTGGCTGAATTCTAGAGGGCCTCCAAGAAGCCCACTTCCTTGCACACAGATCTTGTTTGATCCCCTCTCCTGAAGGGTGCATATGACTTGTGTTGATAAACCAGTGTTCTTTCCATGATTTGCTTCTGTTATTTGGCACAGGTAGATTGGTCCTGCATATCCAATTAAGATCACTAATTAGTTGATTTTGAGTTAATCTAAAGGGAAATTATCCTGAGTGGGCTTGGCCCAATCAAGTGAATTCTTAAAGGAGGGTGGTGGCCTTTGCTGAAGAGAGACTGGAAATAAACATAGTGATTCTCTTGTTGGCCATGCTATGGCTGCCCGGGAGAGGTTCTATATGAGCCGGGGCTGCAGGAAGCTGTGAGAAACTCTAGGAACTGACAGTGCCCTCCGACTGACAGCCAGAAGCAGAGTGGAGACCTCAGTTCTACAGCCACAAGGAAACTGAATTTCAGAAAAACAAAACAGAACAAACATGAACTTGAAGTGGATTTCAAGCAATAAAAGGAAGTCCCAGTCTGGGTGACCTCTCAATTTCAGCAATGGTAAGACACTAAGTGGAGAACCCTGATCTGATTTCTAAAGGTTAATTGCTGACAGAAAATGGCTTGAAATAGATTTTTAATGTATGATCTTGGTTAATTAAGTCCTGATTAATTGATTTTTCACTACATCAGAAAAGGTAGTGTTTGGTTCGCTTTTCAGCATGATGAATATAAATATGATTTATCGGCACCTACTTTGGACAAAGCAGCATAATATCAAGGCATCAAGAAGGGGAAGTGAGCTATGAACACCAAACCACATTTAACCAAAGACCATTTTCTAAAGATCTTTAGAAGACAGTGAAGTTAAGCCAGTCTATTCATTTCAAGAGAACTGAGGAACTGCTCTGCCGTTAACTGGTCCTGGAGGCCTCACCTCAGGCTATGACAGTTACTTGAGCATAACTTTTGTGTTCAGTATTGGTATTCCAAACCCTGTGAAATCTTACTAGATTTTCTCATCATTTTCTTCTCATGAAAACAAAGTAATTGAACAGAACCTTACAGTTCAAAAATAATCTAAACCCCTTAGACAAAGGAACTGACTCCAATTTTACATCATCCTGAAATATCTGTTTGTACCCACTAAATATGAATAACTAAATTCTTTCTTTAGTATTACCACTGTAGAAAAGTTCTCTCTGGAGAATGATCTTTTCTTGCATTTCTGTTTGTTTTTCTTCCCTTGAGAGTTTGTCTGTTTTCCTCAGGTTACTCTGTAATCTTGGCTACAGAAACATGCTTGTCATGAGGATAGTCAGTACATCATATCGGAAAGAGATGAAATGAATATATATTGATAACTAGCAAAGAGTTGAGCATTGCTTTAGACACTTTCCTTACGTCATAGCCATCATACTTGCTTATTAATACTATTTATTGTCATAGCTAAAAAATCATTTGAGCATTTACTGTGTATTTCATACACATTGTCTCATATCACAATAGGCAGGCAATATTTTTTTCATTTCTATGGAGAGTTTCTATTTAAATGGAGAAACTCAGAAAGATTAAGATCTTACAGAAGGCACACAGGCAATAAGACAAGTATTTGGGTTCAAGTTTACTTGGTGAAACTGAGACCATAGCCTATGTGCCAATGTACCCATTTTGTCTTAAATTAAATTTCTACCCAGCTGCATTGTCCGCTTGTGTATGTACCCATGTGTAAACCTGTATTTCTGGTTTTGAAATCTTGCTTTACCACCTACCAGTAGTGTGGCTTGGGCTGCCCAGGTGGCACAGTGGTAAAGAATCCACCTGCCAGTGCAGGAGACGCAAGAGACGTGGGTTGGATCTCTGGGTGGAGAAAATCCCCTGGAGTAGGAAACAGCAACCCATTCTGGAAGTCTCTAGACTGGAAAATTCTATAGAGGCGCCTGGCAGGGGGCTCCAGTCCAGAGGGCGAAAGTCCATGGGGTGGCAAAGAGCTGAGCACGACTGAGTGACTAAGCACTCCCTCGCACACAGCAGGGTGACGTTGGCACATTACATTAAGATTTCAGATTTAGTTTATTCCTCCTGTAAAGCAGGTTAGTAATAGGAGGTACCTCATGGAGTTCTAAAGATAAACACGTGAAAAACACTTGGAACAGAGGCTAGTGCTTGGCAAATGCCATTAAGAGTTACTATAATGAATTTTCAGTAACTCTATTGAAAGTAAGACCTAGCAAGCAGATAGGAATCCTTTCGGAGCTTTTTTCCTTACCCACCTCCTCCCCAAGCACCCTTTCTGAAACCCTCCTGGCAGATGGCTAGGTGCTAATAGTCTAGACTCCAACATTCAATGAAAACCAAGACAGATGAGAGCAGGACTGACTCTATTGTTAGTATCTAGGGTGCAAAGTTAGGGTTGTGGAGCTCTACACAGAATCTAGAGACAGTCTATGAAAATGTAAGAGCCTCATCTTTTCTCAGGTGAGTCAGTCTGATACACTTCCCTTCATTAAAATGCAGTGATGTTGGAAGTATAACAGTTCACACAGGAGCCACAGAGGCAAATGCCTGCAGGCAGCAAACATCAGGCAGGTAACAAGAATGAGTCAAATGGATTACGTGTTAGAGGATCCTTGTTTCAGGAAAACTTCCGAGCAATTACGCTAAGCTCAGTGGAGCGTGGACTCTAGGTTCTTTCCCAGATTATTGGGTAAAAACTCACATTTGTTTAAGAAACATGTATGCATGGAGTTTTTCCAGAAACTATTCTGAGTACTTTATACGTATTAATTGACTTAATCTGAAAGCAACACTTAGGGATAGTTGCTATTGTTATCCTCATACTACAAATGAAAAAATGGAGACGCTGAGAGGTTTAGTACCTAGTCCAAGGTCATTCATCCAACAAGCGATTGACCTGGTGTTCTATCATAAGCTATGCAAGTGCCGCTATAACTGCAGTGACTATAGCAACACAAGATTTGTCCAGGCCTGAGCTGAGCGTTTTAAATACCAAAAAAACACAACGTGCCTTGGAGTACAATTCATTAAACTCAAAAGAAAACAGTGTTTTGCCTCTGTTTTTCATTTCGGCAGATAGAGAAACTGAGAGTCTGAGAGAATAAGTACCCTGCTCAAGGTTTTAAAATGTTTAAAGAGCCTTACTGGTCTTTTACTGAATTTAAGATCCTCCACTGCTTTTTAAACTTTATTATGCTTTACTTAAGCATCATGAGAAAATGAAAAGTTCTTACTATGGAAATGAGTCAAGTGTTATGTTTTGCTTTTAAATCAAATCCAGTCCTAGGACCAACTGCCTTTGGTTTCAGTGAGAAACTTTTTTATGTTCCTATTGTTCTCTGAAAGCAGCTAGCTCCCTACAAATTCCCCCAGACTCTCACTGAGTGGCCACTTGACAATTCTTTTTTAACTTTTTATTTTATACTGGAGTATAGCCAGTTAACAATTTTGTGATAGTTTCCGATGAACAGTGAAGGGACTCAGCCGTACAAATACATGTATCCATTCTTTCCCAAACTCCCTTTCCCTGCCATGTAACACTGAGCTGAGTTCTAAGTGTTAATATAGTAGGTCCTTGTTGGTTATCCATTTTAAATATGGCACAACAAACTTATGGCTGCTGTGGGGGAGGATGAGGAAAGGGATAGTTAGGGAGTTTGGAATGGACATGTAGCCACATGATATTAAAGGATATATCCAGAGGCAGTTATATATTTTTCCAGATATGCTATATGCGGGGCAAAATATTTTCTGGAGGTCCTAGGAACAAAGACCATGTGGAAATACAGTGAACAGTATTGGTCTTTAAAAACTGTGTCTGTAATATTATATTTGCAGGGTGAGACTCAGGAATCTCCTCCTTAGGGCTTGTACATTCTGTTCCTGGGAGATGCTGACTCACTGTGACAGACAGACAATTTAAAGCCCTGGGAGTTCTGCAATCTTTCACACATCTCCTGTTGGCTTCCCCAAAGAAGCATTGCCTATTAACAGGTCTGTCAGGGTTCTGACTTGAGCACTCAGCTAGACTGTAAAAGACACTCATCCAGGGCAACAGGCATTGAAATGACTGGGTCCCCTGGTTCACTAAAATGACTCAGGTTGCCAGTAAAGTGGCTCTAGGGAGAGATAAACGTTGTTTCTTTGAACTAAGGCTAGATATTCTCAGCGAATTTATGATTTTTTATTGAAACGTATCTCAAATTTATAAAGATGGTCATACTTTTATGTATCATCCCTTCAAGAATGTTTTCACCTGGTGTCATAAAAAGACTCAGGCAGGCAAGGTGATATCTTGGCCCTATTATGTGCTAGATGAGTGGTCTTGAACGTGTTATTAGGAGTGAACAAATCCTTCTTTTCTCCAATAAAATAAGGCAAAGTATGAGTGGTAGAGAGAGATGCTAAAGGGAGGAAGTGGCTGACAGTAGCTAATAGCTAGATGTTTAGATTTAAGTAAACACACATTTGAATTCTGACTGTGCCATGTGATCTTGGGCAATTAAGATTTTTCAGCTACGATTTTCCACATTTTAAAAGCAGAGGCACTGTCTATCTGGAAATTATTGTGCAACTTAAAAGAGAGAATGAATACAGAGGACTCAGCAAATTACGAGGCATCTAGTGAGTCACAAAACCAATGTTTGTTGTTGTTTATTCAATGACCACCACCAACACCCACTATTCTTAATGCTCGTGCTAGAGTTGTGCTCCAACAAAATCCCTTCTGGGGATGAGCTTACATTATTAAGCAGTCCCCTGGACCTGTGGGCTTTGCTGTCAAATTGGATAATTTAAAACAGTAGTCCCCAGGTTTTTGGCACCAGGGACTGCTTTCGTGGAAGACAATTTTTCCACTGACCTGGTGGGGTGGGGGGAGATGGTTTCGGGATGATTCAAACACAGTAGGATTCAAGCTCTTTTGACAATTCAATGCCCCTACTTATCTGACAGGAGGCGGAGTTCAGGAGGTAATGCCATTGATGGGGAGCGGCCATAAACACAAATGAAGCTTTGTTCACTGGCCGGCGGCCACTTATGTCCTGCTGTGTGGCCCAGTTCCTAAGGGGCCATGGACCGACACCGTGTGTGGCCTGGGGGGGGGGTGAGGACCCTTAATTTAAATTGTTGTTAACTAGTGCAGGAAAAGGAAGGAGAACTCATTGAAAAAAAAAGAGAGAGAGAGAAAAGCTGGAGTGATCCACAGTGATTGCATGTGAAATCTTAGGGAAAGCAGAGTGGAAAATGGGAGAATGACTTTCCTCAAAGTGACACAAAAACAAGATCAGGGATGTGTGGTGTGTGTATGTGTGTGTGTGTGTGTGTGTGTGTGTTAATCGCACAGTTGTGTCCGACTCTTCGCAACCCCACAGACTGTAGCCCACCAGGCTTCTCCATGGAATGCTCCAGGCAAGAATCCTGGAGTGGATACTGGAGCCATTTCCTTCTCTGAAAAAGGATTTGGATGCCCTAGATGTTGAGATTCACCTCTAGCTTGAAGTCAAGTCCTTCGTTTTGAGGGAAAAGGTCTCTGGGACTTTCTCTTGAGTTGCAAAGGCTGAATTCATTATAACTGGTGCATCAATCAATGTTAGATCAATGTTAGCAACATAAAGTTGTGAAAATGGATTCGAGTTGGGGCAATGGGTAGAGGTCGGGGGCACAGATTCTCAGGTTTGGCAGTTATCAGAGGACGTCACAGGGAAAACGAGCTCAGGAATCTAGGAGGAAAGGGTAACAGAAACTCCAGAAGTTAAACTAGGTGGCGGAGCAGCATATGATCAGAGAGAACTGTCAGCATAAGTCAGAGTGAATTTCAAAGGCTCAGGTTGCTTTATTATGGACTCTTCTTCCTTTGACCTCTCCTTTCAGAACTGTAGCCTGGAAATGTTATGTTAGCATAAAGAGGTGGAATTGATGGACTGTAAAGAGAACTATGGGCTGGCCATGCAATCGTAATTTTCTCCTGCTGTCATTTTTTTTTTTTCTAAATTAAGTGATTTTGACCTTGGACAAATTGCTAAGCCCCTTTGAATATAAGTGTCTTTACCCATAAAACCAGGATATTATAGTTTCCAGACAAGGCTATTTTGAGGTTTAAATGACAAGACATATGTAGCACCCTTCACTCAGGGCCTTTATACATATTCTAAGCTCAATAAATCAATATTTACCCCAAAGAATAAAGAGTTTGAAATGGCTAAGTTAAGGTAGATAAAAGAGGCTTGTTTCTTTATGTATATAATCTGCCTGTACATTCCCACCACTGCATCAGCTCTTTCTGCATTCGCATCAGTTTTTGAGAGGTCCTGAATGGCACCATCAACTATAATAACTGCCAGATTGAGAACTAGTCAAACAAATATCACACATTTAATGAATATAAACTATGAGTCGGCACAAGTTAGGAGCTGCAGGCATAAAGAGAAGCTAGGCTAAATCCTTATTTTCAAATGCTGAAAATGCAGTGACAACAAGCAATTGAACTACACACACAACCACCCCACTATGAACATCTTTCATCATAGTAACTCTTAACTATGTAGAAGGCAGAGACATGACTTGATTTTTTTTTCCAGAGAATAAATATATGATGTGTGTGTGTCCATCTATCTGTCTGTCTGTGGAGATTACTAAAACTAAACACCTTTCAGCACTGGGAAAGAGTGCCAGTTACTGGAGGAAACTCCTTAACTGCTTGAATTTTATAAGCATTTTATATCCCCTGTCAGTTTTAGTTTGCGAGTGTCATAAAGTAACATTTATCAAACCTTAAATGTCTTTTCTTGTCACTTTAAAAGAAGAAAAATTTTGTCTTATGCATATTATTTAACTATAGTGAAAGTCTTAAAATATTAGCAGATGACTGAAAATATTCTTATGATGTAATAGCTACTACATGTGGTAAATGGATGTATCTACTCACAGTTTCAAGTTTTCAATAGATGTGTTTGTAATTTGTATAGTTTTAGTTAATTAGCTATTGTATGTTTAAAATGCTACGCATAGCTCTTAAGTCTTATTATTACCAGTGATCACCAGTTATAGTACAATTGTTACTATCTCTTATAGATTAACCTCTTGTTTTCCCGAATGTAATTTAGCAAGGAACTATTTCTTGGTAAATACACTGCACATTTCTTACAGTCATCTGTCTGTGCTGATGTGTTGCAAAGGTCATGCAATACCAGGCATCATCAGGAAGGACGGCCCAGACCCAAGAGAAATACTGTTTCTTGATTGTGTAAAATCACATTGTCCAAACCAAAAGTGCTCTGGACTTGGGTTCTTCTCCTTTGTCACTATGTATTTCTGGAAATGTTGATTTGTTTCTAAGGCTCTGTTTCTGCTTTTATAAAATGGAGGTAATTATACCAGTTTTCTACCTTCACAGGATGTTTTTGTGAATCAGCATCCATAAATCTCTAAGGGTAGTATCAAGAGAAGATCTTGAATCAATGGCTACTTACAAATAAATCTTAACAGTTGTTGGTTGACTCTTAGAATCAGTCTGTTTCTCCTTACTTGAGTTATCCAATATACTTCCAACAGAAGTGGTTAATCTTTTGGACTACATTCACAGTGGAGAGAGCAGTAGAGATGGCGAGGTGGCCACGTCTAAAATCTTCACATCACTTTGGTGAATTTTAGTGATACTCTAGAATTCATTTTTATGAAGCTTCTGGAAAAATTAAAAATAAACCAAAAAAGTGTGATCTTTAGCCCCCTTCATTGTACATTTTCTCCCTTGGCCCTATATCTTTTCATCCACTTTCTCTTTAGACATGAAGGGTGAAAATACTCCGTACAAAATGATTAAATTCACTTTCTCAAGCCCCAGTGTCAAGACTTTCTCTCCAAGATTGATTTTAGGTTTTTTGCTCTTAACAAACAATATCAGCTGTGCATTGCCTTGTCTTACTAGCAGAAACAGGAAAGAATTTGCAAGGATTGGATTCTGTCCTTAATATAAATGTTCTTCTGCTTCTTTTCATGAGCAAGAATTTAAAAATACCATCGTGTAAAACAAACTCCATTCCTGATGAACATAATCTACTTTTAGACTGAACCATTCTTTGGATAGTTGCATTTGAACATGAGTTTCTTAATTCTAACCATTCCCTAATCAGTGACAAGTACTAGGGTTTTGTTTTTTTGTTTGTTTGTGTTTGTTTTTGCTTTTGAGTAACCCTCACCTGCTTCTTTCATCCCTAGTCAGGTGTGAAGAACAAAGTCAACCAACTGAAGGGCATTTTTCTACCCATATGGTAATATGACACAGTGAACACAAGTCTCTGTGCTCAACCCCAGTGCAGTAGGTATAAAGAATTGCACTTAAGCCTCAAACGTGATAAAGGGGAGGTAACTAAATAAGAGGTAACTAAATGTGTATAGACTTTAGAGACAGAAAGGATTGTATTTGAATTATACATCAAGGCTTATCAGTTTTGTGTCCATAAGGACAGCACTAATCTCACAGAGCCTCAGTTTCCAAGTAACAGATATTACATTCTTCACCGCATTATTGTTACCAAGCCCAAGCTCACACTGCTTGCTGTACAGCAGGCCAATAAATCAAGACATGAGGTGCTGGAGCAAGGAATATTGATTTTTATTTGAAGAGCCAGCAGAAGTACAAGATGGTGAATTAGTGTCCCAAAGAACCATCTTACCTAGGTTAGAATTCAGGCTTCTTTTATACCAAGAAGCCAATTGTTGAAAACTTCTTGGTGCAAGAATCCTTTATTCTTGTAACTCTCCATATAGGTCTGGTCACAATATTCTTATAAACTTCCAACAAGGCAATTGTTATTTTCTGTTCTGCATTTTTTATCGCTGCTGCTGCTAAGTCGCTTCAGTCATGTCCGACTCTGTGTGACCCCATAGACGGCAGCCCACCAGGCTCCCCCCATCCCTGGGATTCTCCAGGCAAGAACACTGGAGTGAGTTGCCATTGCCTTCTCCAATGCATGAAAGTGAAAAGTGAAAGTGAAGTCGCTCTGTCGTGTCCAACTCTTAGCGACCCCATGGACTGTACCCCACCAGGCTCCTCCATCCATGGGATTTTGAATGGAAAAGTGTATACCTTTATAGAACAGAGCCTTGAGAATGGGCTGTCATGTAAAAGCAACATGCTTTTACAAAGGTGCAGAGCCAGAGTGACTAAACACAAGAGACAGAGTAAAAGCTTAGAGCTCAAGGAGTAGATTCAACAGGGAGTCAAGTTTGTTCTCCTCTGTTATATTATTGTTCACATATGAAATACATTCAGTCAATGTTCACTTTTCTTTCCTTTTCTTCCCACTTGATCTAGAAAGTGGGAAACTTATATAACTATCATGACTATAATAGCAAAGGCTAAAATTAAGAATAAACTTTCATAAAGAAAGATAGCTCTTAAAAATGGTCAATCCATATTTCATTTAGTTTTGTTTCTAACTTTTGCAAGTGCTCGTTTTCTGTATGCAACTTAGTGAGGGACTCAAATAGAGCTTATTTTTCCCACCTCCCTGTGTCTTTCTGGTCAGATCATCTCCATCATATCAAGTGTAACTTTCTCTCCAGACAGGCTAACATTGCCAACATCTCAATATCACCCTGATTCTCTTTTGAGAATCCTTGAAAGGGCATGCATGGACCAGTAGACAGCAGCCACCCCTGAAAGGCACAGGTGAGTAATGAAGTTCAGTGCTACAGATCAGAGGCTTTGCTGTCAAAAGGAACAGACCTTTGCTGGCACCACAGGCACACTCTGCAATCAGTTCTAGAAATACCTTGGGTGCCATTTTCTTCTGTTAAGGATTACTAACTTTTATTTCAAATTCTAGCAGTAATAAAATGCTTTTAAAAGTTAAAAGTAACTCTGAAAGAAGCATTTTGAGTGATATGTTTTCTGGATCACATGCAGTCAGTCAATTACCCTTTAAATCCAGCAGGCTGCAGATCTCAAAGGAATGACTTTACCACTCATTTTTTTTTTTCCTACTTCTACTGACATGGACTATTTTAGAAGGGTGAAGGTGAAGATACAAGTAGGTGTCTCTTTGGGGTACTATGTAAGCATTGTGAATAAATCCAGCCACCCTTGGGGAGCTACCTGGAAAATGAGCGAGAGAGAGTATAAATAGTTACAATATGATATCTTTGGTATTGTACTTGAGATGGGGATAAAGGGAAAAGCCTCATTCACTAAACAAATTTTTAAAATCAGCTTAAAGAGTGATTAGAGAGACCACCTTGGTGATCTCGTGGTTAAGATTCCATGCTCCTAATGCAAGGGCTGAGGGTTCAATCCCTGGTTGAGGAAGTAAGCTGCAACATGCAGCACTGTGCAACGAAAGAGAAATAAGAAGGAAATAAAGATTACAAAAAGAGGGATTAGAGGTTTTTCATCCTGAAAAAGCAAGTGGCATATAGCTGAAGAAAAAGTATGTGCATAAATTGAAGAGAAACAAATGGAAGATTTGGAGAGGCGGGATGAGCAGCTGCCACAACAGAATGGGATGGACCTAGGCAGGGTAGGGAGTGAGTGGCAGAAGATGATGGTGGAAAGGACTCTCAGTCAAGAACAGTGTAGAACCCACTGTGGTATTTGCCTATATCCCATAGAAAAAACAAAGTTTGGGACTAAGAAGGATGCATTTTGTAATATACAGTAATGTGGCAGACCAATAATTTTAGAAGCAGGTGGACCAGGCCTGAGGGTTTGTCATAGTCTAAGAATGTAGTGATGATGCTTCAGACAAGAGATTCTCCATCTGCCCTCCACCCTACCCCACACAGTTCACCTACACACACACACACACACACACACACACGGGACACCTGATAATGTCTGGATATATTTTTGCTTTCACACCTAAGAGGCTCGTAACACCTAAGAGAGAAGATAACAAAGATCTTGCTAGAAAATCTGCAAAGTACAAGAAAGCTCCTTGTGACATAGAATTATCTACTCAAAAATGCCAATAGTGCCAAGAGTGAGAAACTCTGGTCCTGACAAAGGTTAGGTTAGTAAAGATAAAGACTGACTTTGAGGAACAACTTTGAAGACATGTCAGGATTGATATAGAGTGTAAGAAAAAGGAAAGAATTATGGACCTCTAAGAATGTGTCAATATAGATACTCAGATATACTTAAACAAATAAGATTACTTTGAATATATTAAGATAGGATGACATTATGTTATCTTGTTTTTTCAACAGCCTGTTATCCAAAAGAGACTGAAGATTAGAAATAGATTTTTGAGTCACTGGCTTTTAAGTTATAACAGAAAGCATGGAATAAATGGCATCATTGAAGAAGAGTAGGGTTTGTAATCGGATTTGTGCATCAGAGTCGTCTGGCTTCCCTCTGGGATTCTAACTTGCTAGAATTATTATTATTATTCTAGTTTGGCAGACTGAAATTAGTTCCTAAGAATATATCTCTTAAATATGCTATCTAAAAGAATAAGCAATACATTTTTTTAATGTTCTACATGGGAGGGAAGAAATGGTGAAGAGGTACGGGATCGGAAATATTCTTCTGTCATGATATCTAGTTTTGTGTAATTCAGTTCATGAAAATTTTTACATAATTACAAAACAAAATTAACATTGCCTAGAAATCTAGAGTTGGAGAAGGCAATGGCACCCCACTCCAGTACTCTTGCCTGGAAAATCCCATGGGTGGAGGAGCCTGGTAGGCTGCAGTCCATGAGGTCGCGAAGAGTTGGACACGACTGAGCAACTTCACTTTCACTTTTCACTTTCATGCATTGGAGAAGGAAATGGCAACCCACTCCAGTGTTCTTGCCTGGAGAATCCCAGGGATGGGGGAGCCTGGTGGGCTTCCGTCTATGGGGTCGCACAGAGTCGGACACGACTGAAGTGACTTAGCAGCAGAGCAGAGCAGAAATCTAGAGTAAAATTAAATAATATATGTCTTTATTTCAGTTGGTGGCATTACAGACAATTTATTCCAAGTGAATTTACAATTTAGTTATGTAACCATATGCTATGAATTGAATTGTCCTCCTCCAACCCCCCACCCCAAAATTAATTATGTTAGATCTCTAACTCCCAATGCAATGGTATTTGGAGTTGGATGGAGGAGATTCTTTTAAGATACATAGTCCAGGAATGTTAGAACTAGAATATCATAGGAATGTTAACATAAGAATGTTAGAACTAGAATATCATTATTTTGTAACTCGTTATGGCATAATGAATTGTGGTAATAATCATTAATCACTGCTAACATCACAGCAACAGAGACTACCAAATATGGTATGACTTCTGCTTTTCAAGAAGCTCAAACCTAAAATTGATGGAGCACTTAGATTCATTTTCAGAAAATACAAGCAACAGAGTAGAGTAAGTGTAAAATAACACCTCAGGAAGATAATGAGAGAAGTCCAGATGGTGAGAAAAAGGAGAAACAATCCATTTCTTCAAGGAATAATTAGTAAGGTTAAAAAAGAGACAGAAGCAGAGACAGAGGGAGAGAAAGAAAAAGAGAAGAGGGTGTGGGAAGGGATATTTTAAAAGACACTTGTGGTTCAGTTCGGAGAAGGCAATGGCACCCCACTCCAGTACTCTTGCCTGGAAAATCCCATGGACAGAGGGGCCTGGTAAGCTGCAGTCCATGGGGTCGCTGAGGGTTGGACATGACTGAGCAACTTCACTTTCACTTTTCACTTTCATGCATTGGAGAAGGAAATGGCAACCCACTCCAGTGTTCTTGCCTGGAGAATCCCAGGGATGGGGGAGCCTGGTGGGCTGCTGTCTATGGGGTCGCACAGAGTTGGACACGACTGAAGCGACTTAGCAGCAGCAGCAGCAGTGGTTCAGTTGCTCAGTCACATCTGATTCTTTGTGATCCCATGGACTGCAGCACAACAGCCTTCCCTGTCCTTCACCATTTCTCAGAGTTTACTCAAACTCATGTCCATTGAATCAGTGATGCCATCCAACCATCTCATCCTTTGCCATTCCCTTCTCCTCCTGCTGTCAATCTTCCCCAACATCAGGGTGTTTTCCAGTGAGTAAGATCTTCGCAGCAGGTGACCAAAGTTTTGGAGTTTCAGCTTCAACATCAGTCGTTCCAATGAATATTCAAGACTGATTTCCTTTAGGACTGACTGGTTTGACACTTAAGAAACATATCAGTTCAGTTCAGTTGCTCAGTCGTGTCTGACTCTTTGTGACCCCATGAATTGCAGCACACCAGGCTTCCCTGTCCAACACCATATCAACTACCAACTGAGATCCATAACCATATTCTAGTTCTGAGAACATCAAACAAGCTTTGAAATAATAGTTTATGAAATAATTGATTTTAAAATTGACAGAATATTATGTTCTGTCAAGCAATTAATGCTATGTTGAAGTGTGATGACAGTATGTAATTATACCTCCAAATATTTTTTCTAAAATATGTACTGGAAAATATTTTTGGATGAAATAATAAAAAGTCTGATAGTTACTTCAAGTGAATTTGGGGGATTAGGAGGTGAAAAAAATTTGGCCATGAACTGAAATATATTGAAGCAAAATGTTGGGAGGAATGAGGGAGTTGACATCACTGTTCTCTAGATTTTGTATGTTTTTGAAACATCCTGTAATAATCAAGTTTTTGAAAGTTTCTCACGTGATTATGCCTAAGCCAGATGATTACTGTGTAGAGTAAGACTAAAAAGAAACAAGGTAAGAATCCTAAGATCAGGAGCATGGATGAATTTGCTGTGGAAGGGTTAACATTAATAGCTGAGCCTCAGGGAGAAAAAGTAGCCTTACTTTTGATGTGATTATACGAGGTGCTGGGGGAAGCTCTGAAAAGAGAGAGCTCCAGTCTCTGGACTCACCCAGAGTTAGAAATGGGCTCATCCATAGGATTCTGTTACATATTTATCTGATCGTCGAAAAGATTGCTCTGTGTGTTTGTGTGTGTGTATGTGTGTGTAAGCATGCACACAGACATGCATGCCAGTTGATAATTAATACTCTTTTATTTGATTCTTACTGTTCTTATAAGTTTCCCAAGGGCTTTGTTAATATCTTTTTAAATGCTCTCGTATCTCTCCTCACTGCCTTCCCCAAATCCCACAGGTTTATAAAGCACTACGTAGGGGACTTCCCAGGTGACTCAATGGTAAGGAATGTGCCTCCCAGTGCAGGAGACACAGGAGACATGAACTGGATCCCAGGGTCAGAAAGAGCCCCTGGAGGAGGGAACAGCTGCCCACTGCAGCACTCTTGCCTGGAAAATCCCACGAACAGAGGAGCCAGACAGGCTACAGTCCACGGGATCACAGAGTCGGACACAACTAAGTGACTGAACTTGAACACATAGGTAACAATTCTGAAGAGACTTGATGGGTTAAGTTATATTGAATTGGATTGAAGATAAGCTAGAATGCATATGAAAGGAAAGAACATGGACCCTGGATGTGGGATTAGAGGAAGGATGAAAAGATCCATTTGTCTTCCAGGAACTTCTCCCCTCCAACCGCCCCTTATTTTACTGATTGATTGGTGTTTGACTGTGCAGAGTCTTAGTCGCAATACATAAAATCTTCACTAGGTTGCAGAGCCTTGATCCAGCTTCCTTTCTCCATAATTCTGTTCAAGGCTCAAAAGTAATTTCATGTAGGCTAATAGTTGTTGAACATTATCACAAAGGGTAGCCCTAATGAGAAAAGAATTCACAACGGAACATCAGCCCAGTTTTGCAGGGAAGGGTAGGGGCATGTGTAGAATGTGTTGCAGCATTTTAAACCCTAAAGATTGGTAGATCAGCCTCAATCACTACTTAGGACCAACTAGAAATGATTTTAACTCCAATCCCCCAAACTCAGCTTCCTGCACTCCCAACCATGGTATACATGGTGCTTCCTTAATATCGTGAGACCTACTATTACCCTGGCCATTAGAAATATTTTTCCATATCTCGGCTGCAATTCTTCCAGGATATGTGAAGAGTTTATTCTGATTTGATATTATCACCCTGACAATACAATATCAATATGAAAAACATTGTGGGTAAAATGTGGTTGTTTACAAAACAGACTATGACTAAGATCATGCCATTTAAAACGGCCAGTCTGTACATACACACATATATACCCTAAAAGACCCTCTCATGAAGTGAGTCTTCCTAAGAGTCTCTGAACTGTTGTCCAGTGTGCCTGATATCTCCAGTTTCTAAGGACTGCACAGAGGACAAGTTTGAGTAAAGGAGTCAAGGAGCAGAAATATCACATTGATGGTCACCTGGGGAGGGATTTTCCACTCCAGTTTATGGCTACTTTCTTTTTCTAACCTCTAGGAAACATCATCAATCTAGGGTTAACTATGCAATAAATCAGCTTCATGTCCAAGCCTCAGTTTCCAAATTGGTGAAATCCAATGTCATTGCTTATCAACCCCAGATGAATGTGAAACATTTTTAGGAATTGCTGGAAGTAACTCTACATTGAACAATATAGAACCAGGAAGGATAAACAAAATGCTGCCCGTTGATTCTGTTTGCCTATTTTTCAGCTCCTTAGTGCAGGCCTCTCTGAACCCCGTTGTGTAATAAATATTTATAGCATCAGACTTTTCATTGTGCACATTATCCTACATGTGTGCCCACAACTGAACAATTCTAAGTCAGGAAGTAAAGCCCTACTCCCTCCGAAATAGATGATGACTTGTCTATTGCATACATTCATGCTTTTCAGGACCCTAGAGTCTTATTTAAACGCAGGTTGAATACTGGATGGCTCAATAGAGATGTCTTGAATTACCTCAAAATAATTGAGCCATTCAAGAACTCTAGATTGTTCCACATGGCATTGAAGACTGTGGTAAAACAGTCGCCTCATGTGATGGGGACATCATGTGGACTGGGACAGATGGTTTATAAAGCCCAGCGTGGTTGAGAGTTGTCAAGAGTCTGAATGTGCCTATTGTATTTCAGTAACTGCCACTTAGTATTTGATTTAATGAAAGCTTAGAAGTAAAGAATGTTTCTATAGACATGGCTGTTATGCTACTTTTTACTATACCCTTCTCCGTCTTCTGAAACTGCATTTAGAAGCCTCTGTTTTCTGTCATAGAACCACTTTCACTCCCCCTGCTTTCTGTCTTCTTTCCCATGTCTCTCAGTGGCCTTATTAAAGACAACTACTGTAAATTATAGGGTCTCTGGTTAACCAGGTTGGCCTGGCCCATCTAAGGATGCAAATGCCATTGTCTATACTGGGCAAAATTACGCCTGTCTTCCATACTTGTTATGCAATCTAGTCCTCTTTATAGAAGACTATTTCTTAAAAAACTTGTTTACTATTTCTAATTATGTGTATCTTAGGGGGAGCATATGTATGTACACTTGAAACATCTTGTTATATTCTTTTAAGTTTGAGTCAGGAAAAGGTGCTTCGTTGCTTTTATATAAAAACCCATTGATAATAATAAAGTTAGGGAGACTGGAAAGAGCCAGTTTCATCACATTGAGCCCTTCAAGTTATACAACCCTCTGCAGGTAATGGTAGTGGAAAATAATCATTAGAGGCATCCTATGGGAACTGAAATTCCGAAGCAGGGGCTAATTAGCCATCATTAGAGTATTACCTATTGTTCTGTTGCTAACTCTATCTTGGATAGATTCCAAAACTTAAAGATCCAGGATCCGAATTTATTCTCTTATTAATATTTATGGTGATTTTCAATCCATGCAACAGTTAGAAGTTAACTGCCTTCTTCCCTGATTGTAAAGCCATATTGCTCTCTCTGTGTGTGTGTGTGTGTGTGTGTGTGTGTATATGTGTGATTAAAAGAAGGAAAAGAAGTGAAATTTTTTTTACAAATCTGTCTAATCCCATACCAAGCACTTTTTGAATTTAACTCTAAGTTAAGTCTTCTGTTCTTTATTTTCTTGTTGGAACAGGAAACAGCAGTCAAATGCGATGAAAATCTACAAGATAAATGATTCTAGTTTCCAGTGAGATTGTGGGTACCACAAAAATTACAAGAGAGATAGGTTCTGTAGACCTCAAGTTCTGAAGAATATCAAAGCACTGGGGCTTTCTCAGATTTTCAAGTCCCTACATCATTATTTGAACTCTTATAAAATCAGTTTAAATCATTGGAAATGCAATATTAAAGGTGGCTAATAATTTAAAATGTAGTCAATAGCTTTAACTGCAGTGATTTAAGCATTTAATAAATGAACACACAGTCTAAGCTAGCTCATTAGCAGAAAGAAAGACTAAAATCTGAAGAAAAAATGAGACCAACACTTGTGTTATTTTATTTGTTTGCTGTAGCATTCAGAAATGGCTTCAAGAATAGCTAACATGGACAGCTGCCTTTGAATATAATTTGAGGAGAACTTGGAAAGCAACATGGTCTCAAAATAGATGCACTATGGACTTATAATTTATGCCTAAAATTCTGGGGCTGCAGAGAA
Source organism: Oryx dammah (assembly GCF_014754425.2). Taxonomy (NCBI): domain Eukaryota; kingdom Metazoa; phylum Chordata; class Mammalia; order Artiodactyla; family Bovidae; genus Oryx; species Oryx dammah. Next base: position 6,490,000 of record NW_024070210.1, read on the forward strand.
GAAAGTACCATACAGTACACATCCCTGTCAGAGATAGTCTGAGGCATTTCTTCCAGGTGAATTAGTTTATCAAATCCTATTCCAGGCAATTTTCATTTTGGAATGAGTGAAAATATTTTGAACACATAGACAGTAGTTGAAAACAGATCCACAAGATGTGATAATTGGTAATTGACAAAAAGGTAAAGAAGAGGTGTAACTAGGATGTTTAGAAGCCATGAAAACTGAAAATAGAATGGCACCTCTCTCATATATAATTCAGAATGAACAATATAACCATTAAATAAATCTAGTAAATTCTAAAAGCCAACAGTATTGTTTTCTCTTTGGCATGAACTATTTAATCCTATTACAATTTGTCCTCTGCACTTTCTTTGCCTGCCTATTGCATATTCCACAACAGGTTGAAAGAGGGTTTTGATGGATGAACCATACTAAAAGAAGTCATTGACAAATTTTAAATATTTTATACTTTAAGATTTTGCTAATTGACTGTTTGATTTCAGATAAAACAATGGGTATCTTCTTATAGGCTCTATCACTCAGTGAAAAAGAGATAAAAATCATAAAAAACACTGTACCAAAAAAAAGGAAAGAAAACCTTAGGAAGTTTTGCCTCTGTAGTTGATGTGAGAGGCATAGAACTAAAGCCTCAGTTTCCCCTTCATTGTCTATTATGCATCTGACATTCGCTAGTCCCTGACTGATGGGGATATTAGGCAGTTACAGATGGGGATAAATGAGGGCAAGAAGAATTTGACTTGTGAGTAATACTGCAAAACTATAACCTTATACCTCTCCTGAACCGAGAATGACAAAACTTGCCTGGGCATCAGAATCTCCCAAGGGGCTGAAGAATTCCCTGGACAGGAATTCTGGTCTCACTGTCTTTAATAAATTCCTCAGAGGAGTCTCCGGCATTTAGTCTGGCACTTTTTTGTGGCCTGGCAGTTGGGAACCACTGTTTTGTATTCTGTTGTTAGTTATGGGCCTTTTATGTTTCTGGCCATAAATCATATTCCCTAGAGCACTTTCAGCAACTTGTGGACTCTATGCTTTCATTTCTTTTAAATTCTCATTTTCTCCAATGCCCTTTGCCTGTCATAGGGATCTAATTCCCAGAGCACATACATTTTCCAGTGCTCTCAAGTATATTTTATCACATACACTTGATATATGTTACTTCAGACTGTTGAATCTCCCCTTCTTTCCCTAGACCCAGGAATTCCTGTCTCCCTGGTTAAACAACCCAGCCTGCAAGGTTGCTGGTCCCAAGTGTTAAGCAGAAAGTCAAATATCACGTCAGAAAATAGTAAGTTAGTCACACCTATTTGGGAGTTTCATGGCTGAGTCATAAAAAATAAAGCCTTGAAGGAGGACATCTAAGTTAGCATTTAGGGTTTTTTATTGATTTGTTGAGCAACTCAAGCAAATCATTAAATCCTCCTGAATCTAAGTTTCTTCTTCCACTTGAGAGTTTGATTAGCTTCCTTATTTGCATGGAAGGGTTCCTTGAGGGTCAAATTAGTAGAAAGTGCTACATAATTTTAAGATCTTATTATCCAAGAAACAATGTTTATGACCCACCTTTTAAACTCAAGTTCAAAAATTTTGCAAGTCTGTCACCTTCCAAATTTCAGTGATTCTTCTCCTGGGTGGAGACTAAGAACACCTGAAATTCCTGAGAATTGTTTTTTCACCTTGACATCTCATGCATGGAAAGGAAAGAAAGCACAATTTTTATTTCTATCTTTGGATTAGTTTCCTAAAGCTGTTGTAACAAGTTATCACAAGCTGGGTGGGTAAAAATGAATAAATTTATTCCCTCCCATTTCTGAAGGCCAGAAGTCTGGAACCCATCCTTGATGTTCCTCAGTTATGGAAGTCTGACTCTAGTGTCTGCCTTGGGCTTCTCACGGCTCTTTCCTCTCTGTGATCTGTGCCAGAATGTCCCTCTTTTTATAAGGATGGCTGTCATTGCATTAAGGCCCACCCTAATCCAGTATGACTTCATCTTCATTTGATCATATCAACAAAAAGTGTTTCCAAATAAGATCACATTCACAAATTTTTGAGTGGGCATGATTTTGGAAAACTACTGTTTAACCAAATATAGTCCTACATTGTTGTTTTTGCCTTTTTTTCTTGAGATTCCTTTATGTTTAACCATTTCAAGGCAAACTTTGAATTTTGTTTTAGAAAATCTAAAAATTAGACAGTACCCCAATTCTTTTAGCATCTTATTGTAGAAATAAATTGAATCTCGACAGAATGTTGGAACTAGAGGGTTAAAATCTTCAGAGAAATAAATCAGTTTAACTGTTATTTAGAAGGTGTAACAAAGGTTGTGGGAATACTGAGAGAAGCAAGTCAAAATGTAGCTCAGGATCCTAGGGCCATGAGCTTAAGGGGCCTTTTCTAGCTATGCAAACTATTTGGGTCAAGACCATGAAAGAAAGAAAGAGCACTAGGTCATGTCCAGCTCTTGTGATCCCTTGAACGGTAGCCTGTCAGGCTCCTCTGTCCGTGGGATTCTCCAGGCAAGAATACTGGAGTGGGTTGCCATTTCCTTTTCCTAGGGAACTTCTTGACCCAGAAATTGAACCCTGGTCTCCCGCATTGCGGGCATGAACTACGCAGGAAACCTATGAGTCAAACAGAATTTCAAAGTTACCTGATGAAGTCATACATATGGACAGTGAAGATAAATCAGCTCATCTATTTCTCAATAAAATAGTTTCAATAATATTAATGGATCTAGATAATTACTTCAATATTTTGTTTACAAGTAGAACCAAAGTCCTGACTTTTGGGAGAAAACTCAATGGAAAAAGAAAATCTATGGCTGTAGAATTTAAACATCACAACATTTTATAGAGTGTGAATTATAAGCACTTAAATTTGGTCACCAAATTTAGCCTGAATCTATCATGCTTTTCTTTTTTGTCTTATCATAAGCAAGTTTAGAGCTAAATTTAACGGTGCTAAGAGTGATCTCTTTTAAAGGCAATATAACAGAATCTATTGGTCCATTAGAGTTTCCCTCCTCATCCCTAGTTTTTCACTTTGCAATCCTAGAGTTTTCACAAATGCACGGCATACGTTTTATCTATTTTATTGTTAAGTATACCATAATAGGTAAATTAAGTTTGTGGTGGAAAGTGTTAAGCTGATGAACTATGTGAAATCGACTGCATTTACTAATAATAGTTTTTGTCTGCAACAAAGATACTTTGCATGATTAAGTAAATAAACAACAAGAAAATAACAGCTATAGTGAGCATTCATCACAAATAAGTGTGCCATATGTCCTTTCCTGTTGGGGCTGCTAGATTGTTATATGTGGGAAATGCATTGAACATTAATTCAATTGTTGAACACAGGTTTATTGAGCATCTTTAGTGTGCTGAGCATTATGAGATTGACAATAGAGCACACATTTATTAGAAAATCATGGAGTAAAAAAAAATGTTTTTAACATTCAAATCATATTTATTAAACTCTTATAGTGTTTCAAGTTCTATGCCAGACACTGAGAAATAATAATAAGCAAACATTAAAAATCACCTCTGCCCTGGAATTCTGGTCCTTTATACTGGGCTTAGTTACATAAGCCCAAATTTTACCTACAATGATCACTACTTGGAAAATACAGAAAACTGAGGGAGCTTAGAATAGAGGAGAGCTAATCTTATATTATGAACTTCAGCATGCTGAAGTTTCAGTAACAACAAACTAGATTAAGATATATAAGTAGAGTACGGTGGATGGAAGATTTCTGTCCAGGAAATGTATATTTATACGTTATCATTCTGAGCCTCAGTTTCCTCATTTGAAATATAGGAACATAAGGTTATTTGTTACTCCATAAAAGGAGTGTTTTGCTTCTACAACAAAATGCAAAATATTTTACAAAGAAGAGAACACTGCAAAAAGTAACTTATTATTAACTTTTTGCATAATTTTTGACAGCCTATCTTCCCAAAATATGGGAGAAAGTGGAACTGAATATTGTTCCCATGCTCAGAGAAAAAGATATTATTGTCTCCCTTCCCATTATGTAACATTAAAATTTTAAATCTGAGCATTTTGAATAGAACTCTACACCCTGTGGGTGCTAAATAATTACTTGTCAACTGACCTGTTATTAAATGTTACTTTTAATCACCTTGCAGAGAGAATTTAAAGTAGGCTGCAGAAGGACAGGCTTGATAACCTAATGGATCTTAAAATGTCTCAGTCTCCTGTACTGCATTTGAATTCATAAGCTATAGAAGCTTAATTTCTTTGGAGAGAAACTAGTGCTCAATGAGCTTTTTCTACAATAAAGAATTTTTTTGAGGGAAAAAAAAAATCTTCCAAGGGAAGAATTATTCCTTTCACAGGATGACCTTTCCTTCAAACACCTCTGGTTGGTAAAACTTCCTAAGTTTTAAGGGGAAAATGAATTCTGTGGAACAGTTCCTGTGTTACCGTTTTCAAACAAAAGAAAGGAAAGAGATAATTTGGCAAAAGTACTCCAAGAGGGAGGATCTCTGTGCACACAGAACGTTTGGTTTGATCACCCCATGAGTGGCATCCTTTCCATTTGACAGTGGCTGTCCGACCACCAGAGCCTCCAGGAAACTGGGATGATAGCTCACATGATGATTGAGTGGTATAGTCTTGGTTCTAAATACACTAAATTTGCTCCTCAAAGGCTGATGGCCATTGGCCTTTAGCAGATAGGGTCTCTTTAGTTTGGCTTTCAAAAAGCAGGTGATCAAGTCAAATTTGGAGCAATTCATCAACTGTTTCCGATGCATGCTTTTCTCGGTGCCAAACCCTGGATGACTTGTAGACTTCTCGGTGCCGGTGTCTTTAGATTCTGGTAGTTTTCCAGCATCAGACACAGTTATCTACAGTTTTCAATTTTTTTTTTTTTTCAGTCAGATCATTCCCTTTAGAATTGGGCACAACACATGAATGACCACCTATCAGCAGTGAGACTTGACTTAAATTCTCTTAAGACTCAGTTTCTTCATCTGAGAAGTGGGGACATTAGTGATATAGTGTCTCATATATATTAGCTTTTGTTCTCAGCCTCCTCTGAGTCATAACAAGAACAAGTAAATAGAGTGGTTTACTCAGGGCTGACACAGCCTTCAAAAAAAAATGCTGGTCCCCTCAAAGATTTACAAACATTTTTCTATTATCCAGTATAGTTACAAAATTGCATATTTAGCTTTATCAAATGACTCCATATACTTAAACAAAGATTATCCACTATTACACATAGGGGGCTTCCCAGATGGCACTAGGGGTAAGGAACTTGCCTCCCGGTGCAGGAGATGTAAGAGATGAGTTTGATTCCTGGGTGGGGAAGATCCCCTGGAGGAGGGCATAGCAACTTGCTCCAGCGTTCTTGCCTACAGAGTCCCATGGACAGAGAAGCCTGGTGGGCTATACAGTCTAGAGGGTTGCAAAGGGTCTGAAATGACTGAAGCAATGTAGCACACACACATGCATTTACATACATACAAGTTCGACTGAGTGTAACTTTTACCTTTTCACAATAGTTCAAAAGAAATGCAATACCTTAAAATTCCTGTGGCTCAACATTGTAGATATTATGCATATTTCTGTCCTGATACACAGAACAAACATTGAGAGAATCTTGACTAATACATTGAATACTACCTGGCAAAACAACCATTATAACAAAGCAGCCAGGGAAAGATTGTAGAGCTGAAAAAATACAGACACTTAAATCCAATGTCTGCCTCATTTTACTGACGGAGAAATGACTACATATTTACTCATTTGTATTTGTGTCTGTTGTCTGTTTAGTTACCATACTTTGCTTAATTGGAAGCCCCAAGAGGACACGGATGTAATTATATGTTGTATTAATTCTCTATTGCTGCAGAACAAATTACCACAAACTTAGTGACATTAAACAAAATCCATTAATTATCTCTTAGTTTCTGTATTTCCTATCCCAGGGCTCAACTGGGTTCTTGCCTTCTCTGTGTCTGCAAACAGTTTAATTTCTTGGCATGCACTTCCCTGGTGTCTCAAGTGTGAAAGTAAAAGTGTTAGTTGCTCAGCTGTGTCCGATTCTTTGCAACACCTTGGTCTGTAGCCCGCCAGGCTCCTCTGTCCATGGACTTCTGTAGACAAGACTCCTGGAGTGGGGAGCCGTTCCCTTCTTTAGGGGATCTTCCTGACCCAGAGGTGAAGCCTGAGTCTCTGGCACTGCAGGCGGATTCTTTACCCCCTGAGCCAGCAGGGTGTCTCTGACTGTATCCAAATTTCCTGTTCTTATGACTCTTGTCACACCAAATTAGTGTTCACACTAACAGCCTCATTTGCTTTACTACAGCTTAAAAGATGCTAGGTCCAAATACAGACACATTCTGAAATACTGGGGGTTAGAGCTTTAACTGGGATTTCTCTGGTGGCTCAAATGGTAAAGCGTCTGCCTATCAGTGTGGGAGACCCGGGTTCGATCCCTGGGTTGGGAAGATCCTCTGGAGAAGGAAATGGCAACCCACTCCAGTACACTTGCCTGGAAAATGCCATGGATGGAGGAGCCTGATAGGCTACAGTCCATGGGGTCACAAAGAGTTGGACAAAACTGAGTGTCTTCACTTCACTTCAGAGCTTTAATATATGAATTTGATAGGGACACAATTTAGCTGATAACAAGATGTCACAAGACCAGAATCAGTGTCAGCTGGTGTCATTCTCTCATCTGAGGTCTGAGTGTCTTCCTCAAGTTCATTGGTTGCTGACCAATTCATTTTGGGTTGGACTAAGTTGTTAGGATGGAAAAGTATTAAAAAATAAAATATATCCACAAAATACACTAATACCTCTTTAGAATAATTGTTCTTATCAGTAAGCTTCCAGAGTGATTCATCAAATAAGACAGAAGTCAAACTCTAGAGAGTTATACGCACATTTCGTATCATCCATTCATGGACATACATAAAAGAAGAAAGAAAAAGCCTTCAATAGACCTTGCTGTTAGTCTCTGGGTTCTTCTCCTTATGGAACTGTATGATCTCTTAACTGATCAGACCAAAAGGATGATCTGCATCCTACTCCAACACCGGCTGAGTAGCCACTGCAGGAACAGAGACACAGACGTCAAAATGGACTTGTGGACACAACAGGGGAAGGAGAGGCTGGGACAGACTGAGGAGCACTGACATATGCCTTGCTGCTGCTGCTGCTGCTGCTAAGTCGCTTCAGTCGTGCCCGACTCTGTGCGACCCCATAGACAGCAGCCCTCCAGGCTCCCCCATCACTGGGGTTCTCCAGGCAAGAACACTGGAGTGGGTTGCCATTGCCTTCTCCAATGCATGAAAGTGAAAAGTGAAAGTGAAGTCGCTCAGTCGTGTCTGACTCCTAGCGACCCCATGGACTGTAAGCCTACCAGGCTCTTCCGTCCATGGGATTTTCCAGGCAAGGGTACTGGAGTGGGGCGCCAACCATGTGCAAAATAGATAGCTAGTGGGAAGCTGTTGCAGAGCACTGGGAGCACAGCTCGCTGCTTGGTGATGGCTGGAGGGGTGGGCGTCTCAGTCTGAAGACTGGAGAACCAGAGGATCACTAGAGTAAGCCCCAGGGTAAAAGGCCTGGAACCATCAGCGTCCAAGGGCAAGAAAAGAGAACTTTCCAGTTCGTGAATGTAAAAGAGAAAATTCACCCTTTCTTCTCTCTTTTGTTATACTGGGGCTCTCAACAGACTGGAACATATCCACCCACACTGGTTGTGGATCCTCTTTGCTCAGTCTAATGAATGAACGCAAAAAACACCTTCACCAAGGTCCTCAGAAATATGTGTTACCAGCTACTTGGGTATCCCTTAGCCCAGTCAAGTTGACATATGAAAGAAACCATCACAGTACTCATAAAAATAGGGAATAACAGAACAGGAAGTCAGAAGGGTAAGAAGCAGCCGATTTGTAAAACATTGACGTTGACTCGGTTCGGAAACTATTAAAGGCTTTGAGTTGAGGACAGTCTGGCATACATTTTAAGTGGGACAAACATTTGTATTTTGTTTCATTCTCAACTAACTAATGAACTCTTTGGAAGGAACACTTTGAAGTTCAGATCCAACTTGTCATCATTTATTTTATTTTATTGTGTGGCTCTCAACACCCAATTGCAAAATCTCTTGTGTTTAAATTCTCATCAGGGCTAATTATCCAAGGGTTAATTTATTCTCCATCACTCGTTATCCTACTAATCTGTAGTAGGATACAACTCATATTTTCCCTGTTACTGGAACCTATTATTTCCAAAGTTCTTGACCCCTCCTTTCCTCATCCATACTACAGGATATACATGTTTGTCCAGCTTATCCCACTGTCTTATTTGAAAGTCAGCTGATAAATATATACATATATATATATATATATGTATATATATATGAGCGTATTGGACTCAGTAAAACTATAAAAAAATGTTTATAATTCATGACAAGGTGGCAACTTTAAGTATTCAAGCTCTGGAGCTACTTACTTTTTAATACCTTTTTTTAATTTTTTTTTTGCTGTGGATGATTTTTAAAGTCCTTATTTAATTTGCTGCAAAATTGAATCTGTTTTATGCTTTTTGGATTTTGGGTCATGAGGCTCCCTGACCGGGGATTGAACCCACATCCTCTACACTGGAAGGTTAAGTCTTAACTGCTAGACTGCCAAGGAAGTCCTTTGTACTACCTGTAAAAGTTGGTAAAACTTTGAACAGAAAAGTTTTGCTTATTATTTCACAGACACCTAGGTGAGTTATCACTTAAAGGATTATTATTAGAGGTAGTCTACACTCTTCTGGAATAGGAAGGAGCCAGGCTTGTCTAATCACAAGGGCCCCACGGTAACCCTGCTATGCTCCGTCTCTTTCACCCTCTGCACCTCTGTCCATCGGGCTCTCAGTTCTTCCAGAACTAGTGTGCAAATGTATCCACTGCTGTCCATTCTGAATTTTATCCTTGCCGTGTGCCAGAGAAGAATGGGAACAATCTCCTAATTGCTCATTTACACATCCAGCCATTGTCTACGTGTACTTTTGGAATTCCTAATTTGTGCCAACTTTGCTTTTCCTTCACTTCATTGCATGAGTTATTATCTCAACAGTTGTAGAACTGAATTTCATGTAAGGCCAAGGCAAACATAACATCGGGGAATATACAGAGCAAGTCCCACAGCTGCAGACCGTTTCCAATAAACCACCGACTAAGGGCTGATACTTGCTGGCATGAGTTCATGTATGTGTTTGAGGGTGAGGATGGCAGTGCAAATCGGACAAATTCTGTGTTTGGGTGATGGTTGGATAAAACAGAGGCATGTCAGGGCCTCTTAGAGATTAAGGACGAGGAACAAAACACACTGAAATCACATGGATGGGTACCACAGGAAAACAAATGTCCTCATACACTTTCAACTGAAGACCTTTTTACTTTGACTACTCATTAAGACTGTCCTATTGTCTCTTACCAAAATGAATATTCTTTCTTTTCAGTTACTGGTTTCCCACATGTCATCCTTTTTCTTTTTTTTTCTCTTTGTCTCTCATCAAGAGCAACGTAACTTTGGTTATAAACAGCAAGTGCTAGAAATTGCCAGCTGGATGCTCTACTTCCAGGCAATGACAATAAGAAGAGGCTAATGAACAACAGCTCACGTTGCTGATGAGATGCAATTAAGGGGACAAACAAGGACAAGTGTTCCACTTGAGACACACACGCACGCACACACACACCTCACTAGGCTGGTCAGATTTCAAAGAGCTTCCCTGTTTTCTTCCTTTCTTCCTAAAGATGCCAGGATTCCTGACATGCTCAGATAAATTTTCCCCACATTAATTCCATCATTCTGAAAATATCCAAGCCTAAAATAATAATGACATCAAAGACAGAACTAGTTCTTCAGTTCAGTTCAGTCTCTCAGTCGTGTCTGACTCTTTGTGACCCCATGGACCGCAGCACGCCAGGCCTCCCTGTCCATCACCAACTCCTGGAGTCCACCCAAACTCATGTGCATAGAGTTGGTGATGCCATCCAGCCATCTCATCCTCTGTCATCCCCTACTCTTCCTGCCCTCAATCCTTCCCAGCATCAGGGTCTTTTCCAATGAGTCAGCTCTTTTCATCAGTTGGCCAAAGGTTTGAAGTTTCAGCTTCAACATCAGTCCTTCCAATGAACACCCAGGACTGATATCCTTTAGGATGCACTGGTTGGATCTCCTTGCAGTCCAAGGGACTCTCAAGAGTCTTCTCCAACACCACAGTTCAAACGCATCAATTCTTCAGTGATCAGGTTTCTTTACAGTCCAACTCTCACATACATGACTACTGGAAAAACCATAGCCTTGACTAGATGGACCTTTGTTGACAAAGTAATGTCTCTGCTTTTTAACATGCTGTCTATGTTGGTCATAATTTTCCTTCTAAGGCGTAAGCGTCTTTTAATTTCATGGCTGCAATCACCATCTGCAGTGATTTTGGAGCCCAGAAAAATAAAGTCAGCTACTGTTTCCACTATTTCCCCATCTATCTGCCATGAAGAGATGGGACCGGATGCCATGGTCTTAGTTTCCTGAATGTTGAGTTTTAAGCCAACTTTTTCACTTTCCTCTTTCACTTTCATCAAGAGGTTCTCTAGTTCTTCTTCACTTTCTGCCATAATGGTAGTGTCATCTGCATATCTGAGGTTATTGATATTTCTACTGGCAATCTTGATTCCAGCTTGTGCTTCATCCAGCCCAGTGTTTCTCATGATGTACTCTGCATATAAGTTAAATAAGCAGAGTGATAATATACAGCCCTGACGTACTTCTTTTCATATTTGGAACCAGTCTGTTGTTCCATGTCCAGTTCTAACTGTTGCTTCCTGACCTGCATACAGGTTTCTCAAAAGGCAGACCAGGTGGTCTGGTATTCCCATCCCTTTCAGAATTTTCCACAGTTTATTGTGATCCACAGAGTCAAAGATTTTGCATAGTCAATAAAGCAGAAATAGATGTTTTTCTGGAACTCTCTTGCTTTTTTCATGATCCAGCGGATGTTGGCAATTTGCTCTCTGGTTCCTCTACCTTTTCTAAAACCAGCTTGAACATCTGGAAGTTCACAGTTCACGTATTGCTGAAGCCTGGCTTGGAGAATTTTGAGCATTACTTTACTAGCTTGTGAGATGAGTGCAATTGTGTGGTAGTTTGGGCATTCTTTGGCATTGCCTCTCTTTGGGATTGGAATGAAAAATGAAGTGGTTCTTAGCCTTGGGGATAAGAAGGCTTGGGCCTCCACAGAGTTGTATGGCAGCTTTAGGAAGGATGTCTTACTTTCCATCACAATAAGACCTGGAGACAGTATCAGAGAGAATTCAAGCAGCACTATTCAACCCTTTCCTCACATGGCATTTCCGTATGAACTCATGAAATGACACAGAAAATACATCTGTGCTCACATACAGTCACTTTGTTGCTGTAATAGTTATTGAAGTTGTACTTCCAAAGTCTAATGTCTCCGAAGTACTCAGGATCCCAATGAATTTAGAATTTCTCTGCAAAATCACTTTGACTTTCATTCCTAAGCAATCAGTGATTCTTAAAAAAAAAAAGCAGTTTAGATTAAAAATAATGATGCTTTCATTTTCTGAGTTAGGTAAAGGCAAGTGGTACCAGTCATTGTATGTGTGTGCGTGAGTGTTCAGTTGAGTCTGACTATTTATGAGTGTATGGACTGCAGCTTGCCAGGCTCCTCTGTCCATGAAATTTTTGATGGGAAGGAAGTAAATAAGAAGCTTAAGACCACAAGCCTGGAGTCACTGAGGTCTAAGTTCAAATCCCCACTGTGTCCTATACTGACAGTAACTCAGCCAAGCTAGTTGAATTTGCTAAGCTTCAGTTTCCTCAACTATAAGAAAAAGACAAATAGAATTTCTAAAGAAGAGGTTTTTTAATTAAGAATCAATGAAGGGGGATAAAGCACGTAAAACAACTGGTGTTAGTAAACACTCAAAAAAGTTATGTGGTTATAAACTCTTAAACTAAAGCATTCCTAAGCTATACAATTAAATGCCATCATGGATTTGAATGCAATTTTTATTTAATTTCTTAATAACAAATTAAAAACATTAAAAAGTCAAAACTAAATTGAGCTTTTTTTTTTGTCTTGTTGGATGTCATGTTTTACTGTATAATTAAAGCATTACTCAAAACTAATTACACTCTTGATTTTAACTCCAGTTTTGATGATGATGAAAGTTAGAGAATTCCAGCCCCCAGGGTGGAGAGGGTATAATGGCTCATTACTTGTTAAAAGGAGAAAATAATAAAAAAGTTTTTTATAGGCATCAACCAATAATTGTACAACTTTGAGAGGGAAGTGATGGATTGAGGAGCAATTTGAGATCTAATAGATAGAACAGAAGCATCTGAGTTGTCGTAAGCATTCCAAGTTTGTCCCAGCAGTGAGCACCAACTCATTTTGTCAGTGTTGGTTTATGCCTCAGCCTTCTGGTTTATAAAATGATTTTACTTTCTATTATTTACAATACCTGGTTCATACCTGAAGCCTACTTTAAAAGCATCATCACTGTGAGAGTTTCACAACGATGGTTTACAGCAGTAAGGAAGCTAAGTAATTTCAAAGCCACAGTTCTCACTACAATGTAGATGTCAACATTATGCCAGATACACCCATTAATTGAAAAGCCTACTTTGAAATCAGCCTGTTCCTGCTTGTGGCTTCGTCTGCTTATGTGAATGTATTTGTGTTCACTGCCAAATTCTGCTTTGAGTTGGTGAACGCAGATGCCTTAATGTAGGCTGGAAATACTATGCTTTGGGAAAAAAAAAAAAAAAATTACATCCTGAATGTCTGCCTGCACCCCTGTGTGTTTTATTCTCAGTTGAAATGTTCATACAAAAGCAAAGATAATGATGTGATTCATTTACTGGCTTCATGGAAAGAATGGATGAGTTTGCAGAGCTCCTGCCCACCTAGTGGACTTACACATTTCAGACAGGAGATACTAATGAGGCCCTTTGTTTCATTAACTGCTGCCAGAAGAATATAGAGGAAAACAGAACTGCTCATTTCTGATCTGCTTGCCCCAGGAGTGTCCCTGCAAATGGATCCCAAGAGGACCATTGAAAATGACTCTTTGCAAATGTGAAAACTGACCCCTCCTTCCCCCTCCACACCCTCTCTCCAAAACCTAGTAGCGCCTATGAGAACAAAAGAATGCTTTTTCAAAGACTAAGTAAATAAAAGATATTCTTTATAGCTCAAGAATTCCTTGGACTAGCTCTGTCAGATTCTTACTTTTAGTGCAGAGGATGTGAAGATCCTCCACTTTATGGTTATTCTTCAGGAGAAAACATAAAACTTAATCACCACCACAGCCATATAAATTAAAATAAGCCACTTGTAACCAATTTCCTACCAGCCCCACCCAGTAAAACATTTTGAGGAGTATTTCAGTTTTCTCTCGCCATGTAACAAACTACTCCTGAACTGAGTGGCATAAAGCAATGATTTTATTTGCTCATGTTGCTGGGGGTCAGGAATGTGGTCAGAGTACAACTCTGCAGACCATCTGCTTCACATGGTCTCGGCTGGGGTGCAAGGGCTGCTGGGAAGTCCAAGATGGCTTCCTTCCTGCTCCTGGCTGATGGTGCTGGTGACTGGCTGGGAATTTAGGAAGAGGCTGTGCTGTTCTCACATGACCCTCTCTAAGTGGAGGCTTAAGCTCTTCACAGCCTGATGGCAAGCTTCCAGAACGGATCAGTTCAGGAAGAAAGAGAGTGAACAAATGGCTTCAGGCTTGGCCTTGATCAAGAGTTATCAATACATGGCTTGACTTCTGTACAGTCAAGACTACATTCTATTAGTCAAAGCTAGCTGTCAAAGCCAGCCATCATATCAGCCCACGTTCAAGGGGAAAAGGAATAGACCTCACCTTTTAAAAGAATGTGCTTCCTTGGTGGCTCAGAGTGTAAAAAATCTGCCTGGAATGCAGGAGACCCGGGTTCAGTCTCTGGATTTGGGAGATACCCTGGAGAAGGAACTGACTACCCACTCCAGTATTCTTGCCTGGAGAATTCCTTGGGCAGAGGAGCCTGGCAGGCTACAATCCATGGGGTTGCAAAAAGTTGGACATGACTGAGCAGCTGATTGTTACTATTTTTCTTTAAAAGAATAGGTGGTCCAGTGGTTAAGACTCCTGTGTTCCCAGTGCAGAGGGCACAGGTTTGATCCCTAGTGGAGGAACTAAGATCCCACATGCCTCATGATGTGGCCAAAAAAATAAACATTTATAAGAAAGAATAAGTAGCAAAAAGTAGGGGCCATCTTTAATCCACTACAGCCTCATGAAACCAAAACCAAATTAAAACTTAGCTTTAGAGAATAATTACTTGCTTTCCCAAGTTTGATTTTTGACCTCCATTTAAACACAGAATGCTCTGATAAACCCAAGAGCCCACAGTGCCATCATATAAAGATATTCAAGTTTTAGGGCTCAACATATATTAGTTCGATATGAAAAATAATATGTATGTACATTTATAACTGAATCATTTTGCTAGATACATAACATTGCAAATCAACTATATTTCATTTTTTAAAAAAGATAAAACATATTTTTTTAAAAAAGCTTGTTTCAAATGGAAAGAAGACATTGTTCAAAAACATCCTTTAAATGTTCATATGCATACCTTTTCCCCCTGTGATAGACATGGAGGATGAGCTCATACGCATTAGGCTTAGACTGTTGCCATCTTTCTATTCTACTTGAAACAGTAAACAGAGAGCCAAGAAAAGTGGGGTGGGGTGGGAAATTGTCTGGCCAAGAATATGGCACTCTGCCTCCAAAAGATGGAAAAAAGTCTCTTTGATCTTGTCTGATAATTTGGTACCTGTGCATCTGAATCTAGGTGCAATCAGATAAGCCTGAGTGTTTTGCTTAGTACAGTTTTGACAAGCCAAGATACTGGTAAAGATTCTTTTTAGTGTTGATTCTGCTGCTAAACCCAAGTAGCATGACTAAACCTAGCAGAATCTGAGGCACACTTTTAAAGATTCCCAGTCCCCTCCCTTTTCCCCCCAGAAATATGTGCATTCCATCTGTCTTAATTTTTTTTAAGACCAAAGGCATCCCTGGAAGGTTATGAAAGTCTCTTTTATTATTCTTTTTTAACTGGTAGGGAAATACTTTGGTGTTAAGTGATTTGCTCAGATTTGACAGTTAGAGATGGAACTTATTTGAAGCTCTCATCTCCAGCCTATGAAGTGATTTTTTATTTTTTTACCCTACTGGCAGATACACACAAGTGTTATTATATGCAATTTATGAATTCCCAAGAGAAAAAACACCTTACCTTAATTAATTGATGATGCCAAATTCATGTTAATGATGTTAATTACTACCTATATAGAAATATTTTCTTAAATCAGAGGTAAGGGACTTTTGGTTGATGATAATAATAACAAGGATCACTGAGGCTAGATATACTGCATTTAAAAACAATCTCCAGTCATCTTTTCATGCCTTGTCTTTTTAAACCTTCAGCCTCACTAGGAAGAGGGAAGTACGGGAAAATGCTTGCAGAGACTAGTAAACTGTGGCTTCCACCCCATTTAAAGGCTTCTTATCTTCAGTAAACTGTAGTCATGTGGCCTGGTATGGTCAGATCTTTCAATATTACAAATGAAGCTAGAAATCATATTTTTCCATGCACTATTCATATTTTTAAATATTAGAAACAATTCAGAATTAAAACAGTGTGTGGGGGAGGCAAAAGATGGGCAAAAGTGCACATAAATTTGCAGGGATATATCAAACACCAAGTTCAAGACATTAGTTTGTGCTTTCTTAATGTCTTTTTATTCTTATGTAAGTCAAGGCAAGATGTTAGAAGCATATTTCTTGTTTCTTTTCATTGCTTCCTAAGCCCCGAAACCAACACACATGTAGAAATACATAATATGTGAATATAAATATACAACATCCTTATATACAACAAATAATAAGTGTGGTTTCTATGATATAATAAATGTCATAGTCTGATAGACTCCAAAAGTGACCATAAAGTTTTTTATTCTTATATGTTTATCCTATTGCTGCTTCTCTCTTCAAGAAGTGGAGTCTATTTCTATGCGTTTGTATTTGGCCTTGATCATATAACTTAGTTGGTTATTAAGATATTAGTGAGCATGGCCCAAGCAGAGCCTTGGAAAACACCTGTGTCCTGAGGCTTGCCTCTCTTACTGCACTGTGCCGCTCTTTCTGCTTCTGTGTGAATAAGCTCAGACTGACCAGAAACCACATGGAGGGAGGGTCCAGCTAGTCCAGTAACCCAATGTGCCCGTCTATGCCACCTGAATCCCAGCCACAGGCCTGTTGACCTAACCCAGACCAGAAGAGCCACCTGAGCCTCAGGATCATAGCAAATAATCAATATATGTATTTGAAGGTACTCTCTGACTCATATATCATTAAGGGAAGGCAGTAGACTTTAGGGACAAAGAGTTTGTTATTTTATGGCTGTGTCACTCTGAGCAAGTTGCTTGAGTCTCCCTAAATCTCAGTCCTTAATAAAATACAACCGAATGGGGACTAAATGGCATATATCGATATCAATAGCAATATCAAGCTATCATCTATCTACTATCTGCTTACGTACTTATCTATGTAATTGTCATTCCAGCTTTCAGTTTGTCTATCTATCACTTAACACAATTCTTAGTGTTTAATACCATAGAAGGCATTGAAACACCAATGATCTTTTTTCTCTGTTAATTGCAAAGTGTCTCATACAATGATTTCTGCTTCCAAGCAATATTCTCATATGTGTGTGTGTGTGTGTATAGATAGATAGATAGATAGATAGATAGATAGATATAGATATTGATATGGGCTTCCCTGGTGGCTCAGTGGTGAAGAATGTGCCTGAAATGCAGGAGACCTGAGTTCAATCCCTGGGTTGGGAAGATCCCCTGGAGAAGGAAATGGCTGACCACTCCAGTATTCTTGGCCTGGAGAATCCCATGGACAGAGGAATCTGGTGGGCTATAGTCCATACGGTTGCAAAGAGTCAGACACAACTGAGCAACTAAGCACACACACACATATATAATTTACTTTTTGCAATAAAACCCTGCTTAGAGTATAAAGTAAACTTCCAATGAATTAAGAAATACCCAAACTGAAACTTGGAGAGTTACAGCAATTGGTTTGGGGAACAAAGCTAATGAAGCTGGAGACAATTGAAATCTAATGTCTTGCACTTCTTGAAGAGTAATATTTTTTCCTCTAGCTTTAAAGTGAAACAAGCACATCATTTTGGGTGAATAGCTATCCAGCGTGCAGGCCTTCAAGGAAAATATTATAATATTTGAAATTATTTTAAAACACAATTTCTGAGCCTGCCGAAGGGTATATTTTCACAGATGTTTTTATATGTATACAAGAAAAAAAAAAAATCCTGAGATGTAAAGTGAATATCTAAGGACCTGATACTAACCAAAATCACAGTGTCTGTGGCAATGCTTTTTACCTTTCCTCTCAATCCCTGAGTTACGTACTGCTGATCAAATTAAGTGAAGATACATTGAATATTCTTAAGAGAGGGAACAAACATACTTTTAGGATTTTAGAAAACACATATTCTTTTGTTTCCATTTTAAATCTATCCATGGTTATCTATCAAAGCTGTTGCTCTGATCACCCTTGATCCCTTTCAGGGTTTGACATCCCAACCACCCACGCACACACATCTTCCAGACTCTGCTTCCATTTTATTTTCTCCTTTGCAACTCCCGTGCTTTAAATACATGCTTTTATTTTTCTTTCTTTCTTTTTTTTCCTTTTGGCTTTTCCCAGCTTCCTTCAAGAGACATAGGTTTGATCCCTGGTTTGGAAAGATTCCCTGGAGAAGGACACGGCAACCCACTACAGTATTCTTGCCTGAAGAATCCTATGGACAGAGGAGCCTGGTGGGCTACAGTCCCATCGGTTGCCCAGGGTTGGACATGGCTGAAGCAACTTAGCACACAGCATGCAGCTTCCTTCATGCCACTCCCTAAACATGGGAAGAACTCTGTTTATCTTTACCATTCTTTTTCCTCTTTCTTAGCAAAAAGAAAAACCAATAGCAAAACAAAACATGTAAGATTTAAGCATGTCATATTTTAGGCACAGGTCCAAAGCCAAGTTTACTGACCACTGTGCTCACCTGATTTAATTATGGTTAATATCTTCGTCAGACATGACTGAAGCAAATTAGCAGCAGCAGCACATCTTCTTATCATTTTTCTCTGTGACCCTATGGGTTTTTGGAAATCAAGAGCTTGGTGGATCCTAAAGTTTTTAAATGACTATTTGTTGTGTAATATTTTACAGTTACACTTTATGATTAAAAAAAGAAAGAAAAGAAAAACATGTTTTCAATTGGTAAAGCATCTCCTTTCTCTTTCTTCTTTCTTCCTCCCAAGTATATGTGGAAGTTTCTATTATCACCAACATCTGGTCTTTAAGACCAAAAATTCGAACTACAAACTTGCTTAAAAAAATCCATGTGTACAAAAACACAGCTGTCTGTAGGTTTCTTTTGATCCCATTGTAAAAGAAGCTACATGTCATTTTCTTGATTTGAAGCTTTTCGGAGAGAGGGAACTACCCAATCCGAGATTTCTCACCCTCATCCTTTTCATCTCCCTCCCTGGGGCATAGTGTGTGTGGGAATTGTGGGCAAAAAGACACTCTTTCATGCTTCGATGATTATGTCACATTTTGGTGGAAAAATAATTTGGACAAACTGAGGCCTCAGTTCACTTTTGGGGGCATCTTTTGAAAGACACCAAGCACACAGGCTGTTTCAAATTTGCTTTTCCAAGGGGGCTGTTTTTATAAGGGAGGTAAGCGTTATCTGAACTTATGTGATCATACTAATTCTAGAGGCATTTGAGGTGGCGAACAAAGAGACTGTATTTTCAAACTTATCAAATCGTACTCAAGATAAATCTATAAAATAAATCTATAAAATTCTTTCAAGTCTTTCATGAAATCCGTGTCAATGCCATAGGCTCTTTCGCCCTCATTTATGCACAATAAAACAAAAATATGTTTACCACCAAACCTCACATGGAGGAAATGATACAAAAAAAGTGCATCTCAAAACTCTTGATCCCAGTATAGTGATAGAATAGCAAAAATGCCAGTAGTGTCCCCCCTTTATTTAAATGATAATATCAATTCTTCACGTGCATTTTTCCTAGAAATGCAAAAGAGCAGCAAACAGGTATTCGTTTTAAATTTGGCTATCATTTTTTCAACTTTATTGAGGTATAACTGACAGATAAGATGTGATTGTTCATTGTAGACAGCATGATGATTTGACCTATATATACACTGTGAAAGAATTTCCATCATCCCGTTGACTAGTGCATTCATCCCTTTTCATATTTACCTGTTTTGAGGGTGAGAGCAGTTAAGTTCTGCTTTCTTAGCAAATTTTGGTTGATTAACACATTACTATAAACTACAGTCACCATGCTACGCATTTGATTCTCAGAACTTATTCATCTTATAGCAGAAAGTGTGTACCATTTTTGCTGACCTCCCCCTATTTCCCACACGCCCCAGTGCCTGGCAAATACCATTCCACTTTCTGTTCTTACGAGTTTGACGTTTTTAAAAAAGATTCTCATATTACTGTTGTAAGAAAAGCTGTTTGATATAATTTCAGTCTTCCTAATTAAGACTTGCTTTGTGGCATAACACATAATTTCCCTGGAGAATATTTCATTCATGCTTGAGAAGATGATCTATTCATTGTTGAAACTAGAGTGTTGAGTTCCTCTGCTTTTATTATATTGTCTATCTATCTCCTTTGACCTTTTAGTATTTAGTTTGGATATGTAGGTACTCAAATGCTGGAAGCATAAATATTTACAATTGTTATATCCTCTTGATTCACTTCAGTTCAGTTCTGTCCCTTAGTCGTGTCCAATTCTTTGCGACCCCATGAATTGCAGCACGCCAGGCCTCCCTGTCCAACACCAACTCCCAGAGTTCACTCAAAGACATGTCCATCGAGTCGGTGATGCCTTCCAGCCATCTCATCCGCTGTCGTCCCCTTCTCCTGCCCCCAATCCTTCCCAGCATCAGAGTCTTTTCCAATGAGTCAACTCTTCACAACTCAAAGAATTGATGCTTTTGCACTCTGTATTTTTGATTAGAGAATTTTGTTTATTTACATTTAATGGTTGATAAATATATACTTACTGTTGTCATTTGATAATTATTTTCTGGTTATTTTGCAGTTTCTTTTTTCCTTTCTTGCTCTCTTCTTTTGTGATTTGATGATTTTCTGCAGTGGTGTACTTTGATTCCTTTCTCTATATCTTCCGTGTATCTACTATAGGTTTTTTTTTGTGTGTGTGTGTGGTTACCGTGACACATCAAACATCAAATTCATATAGCAATGCATTTTGAGCTAACAATTTAACTTTGAAAGCATATATTTTGATACTCCCTCCCAAACATTTTATGATTTTGATGATGCAATTTACATCTTTCTATATGTACATGTATTAAAATTATTTTAGTCATAGTTATTTTTAATACTTTTGTCTTGTGATTTATGCATCATCATTACAATATTAAAGTACTCTGAATTTGACTATATAATTATCTACACCAGTGACTTTTATACTTTTAAATTTTCTCTGTCATTAATTACTGTCTTTTAATTTCACCTTAAATTGCTTTTAATATTGCTTATAATAAAGCTGGTCTTATTGAAATGGTCAGAGAAGGCAATGGCACCCCACTCCAGTACTCTTGCCTGGAAAATCTCGTGGATGGAGGAGCCTAGTAGGCTGCAGTCCATGGGGTCGCTAAGAGTCAGACACGACTAAGCAACTTCACTTTCGCTTTTCACTTTCATGCATTGGAGAAGGAAATGGCAACCCACTCCAGTGATCTTGCCTGGAGAATCCCAGAGACAGAGGAGCCTAGTGGGCTGCCTTCTATGGGGTGGCACAGAGTCAGACACGACTGAAGCGACTTAGCAGTAGCAGCAGATTGTAATGATATCCTTCAGCTTTGTTTTTCTGGTAAATTCCTTAACTCTCCTTCAGTACTGAAGGTCAGCTTTGTCAGATAGAGCATTTTTGGTTGGCAGTTTGTTGTTGTTGCTGTATCTTTTTCTTTCTTTCAGCACTTTGAATATATCATCCCACTCCCTTCTGGCTTGCAAGGTTTCTGCTGAAAAATCCACTTACAGTGTTATGGAAGTTCTCTTGTGTGTAACAAATTGCTTTTCTCTTGCTACTTTAGGGTTCTCTGTTTGTCTTTAATTTTTGGCAATTTAATATGTCTTGGCATGAATCTCTTTGGAGTCGTCTTATTTGGTACTTTTGGGGCTTCACAGATGGAGATCTGTTTCTTTCCCCAGGTTAGGGAAGTTTTTGTCTTATTATTTCTTAAGATACTCTTCCTGCCCTTTGTATTCTGTTTTCTCCTTCTGGAACTCCTATCATATGAATAGTCGGTGGTTGATGATGTACTAGGAGTTCCTTACGCTATCTTTACTTTCTTTCCTTCTTTTTTTACGTCTTTTAGTTCCTCTGATTGGGTTAATTCCACTGCCCTCTGAGTTTGCTGATCCTTTCTTCTGCTTCATCTAGACCAATGTTTAAGTTATCTACTGATTTTTTTGTTTTTATTTTAATTATTATACTTTCCAGTTTTATGATTTCTGTTTGTTGTTGTATTTTTTTTTAACAGCTTTCATACTTTTGTTGAAAATCTCAGTTTGTTCAAAGATTGATCTTCTGACTTTGGTGAACTTCTTTAATAATCATTATTTTCAGCTCTGTCAGGTAAATTATCTATTTCCATTTTCTTAAGATTTGTTTCTGGAGATTTATCTTGTTCTGTGTTTTGAATATTTTCCCTGTTTCTTTTTTTTACTTGATGCTCTGTGTCACTTTCTGCACATTAAATAGTTACCTCTTCCAGTGTTTCCAGACAGGTTGCACAGAGATTAGCCTCATCTATGGGTTGAGTGTAAGCTTCCAGCTGTTTTGTAACCTTTGGGGTTAACCCAAGCTGCCTTCTTTTTCTTAATAGTTTCCAGTACTTGAGATGGTGCTAACACTTGTCAATGTCCCAAAGGATAAGACTGCAGTCAGCACCTAGATTCAGACTGATTAGAAGCTGGACCCTCAAGCAGGAGCTGGGAAAGTACTTAGTCAAAGCCCTTCCAAAGAAGGCCTGAAAGATGGGCATTTTTGTCTGTCCCCACTCTGCTGAGCCAAGGAGAGTGTTATTAGAATCATTAACAACTGATTCTTTGTTTGTTAAAGTATAGTCTTATGGAACTCTTGAATGCAAGTCCCATTGGCTTTCAGAATTAGGTAATTTGGGGTCCATCCTTTGGGTGACAGGCTTCAAAAATCTGAGGCAATGGATGTGACATCTAAACCATTTGCTCCTCCTGGGAAATCTGGGGGTTGGAGTTTCCCTTTTGACTATACGGCACTGTGCCAGTGATGAGGTTTATCGCTTTAGTTTGTCCCAATCTAGCCTTTCATTTCATTTAATGTGTGCATTTTCTCATTTGCCTGAGGTGTTGGAGTCACTCAACTATTTTCTGGATTTCTCTCACTGGAAATTGATCCAGGGATAGTTGTGTGCTTGGTGGGCCTGGGGAAGGATGGAAACTGAGGAGCTTTCTATATCACCACCTTAATACTGAACCCTGGGAAAATTTTTCAAGTCCCCTAGATTTTTTAAAGAAAAATATTATAATAAATTATTTAAATAATATGCTTTAAAGAAAAATTAAATCATAACAGGCTGTACATTTTTCAGTAAAGTACGTGGATAAATTATAAAACAGATTATTAATAGAACTTATAAATTTTTGCTTTCATTAAGTAGATTAAATTTGTTCTCAGGCAATGAGTTTGTTATACTTCAGATGGTGGTTTGGAAAATTTTGGGTATCTAAGGCTGAGAGTGCCTTATAAAGCTTACTCACAGGAAAATAAATTTTTATTTTAGGCATTATAAGTGAAAGGTAGTTTTTTTTTCTTTTTTTTTTAATTAATGCAAAAAAATCCCCCACAAAATTCTGATTCTCCTTAATGTTTTATTTTTTTCATTTTCTTCTTTCAAATCCTACATTTTATTTAGGGGCTACAGCTAAGAGATCTTGCTTTGAAAATGATAAATCACAAGATTCACTTCTCTCTTTCCTCTAAGTACTTATTCGTGTCCAACTCTTTAGGAACCCTTGGACTAAGGCCCACAGGCTCCTCTGTCCATGGGATTTTCAGGGCAAGTGTACTGGAGTGGGTGCCATTTCCTCCTCCAGGGTCTTCCCAACCCAGGGATTCAATCTGCATCTCCTGTGTCTCCTGCGCTACAGGCAGATTCCTGACCCACTGTGCCATCAGGGAAGCCCATAAGATTCATTAAATGACAATAAATCATAAATTCATAATTCCAAATGGTACTGCTGAATTCCAAAAAGTTTTAAATTGTAGCATGATTTCTAAGATTATCTCTGCTTAATTTCTATCTAACAGAAGTTTAGCATTACAGTTACCGGTATTTTTTTGGTAGTAGTAAGCTACCAACATTTCTTAGATAGAAGTTTAGTTGCTCGTATCAAACCAGTCAGTCCTAAAGGAAATCAATCCTGAATATTCACCTGAAGGACTGATACTGAAGCTGAAGCTGCAACACTTTGGCCACATGATGTGAAGAACTGACTCACTGGAAAAGAGCCTGATGCTGGGAAAGACTGAAGACAAGAGGAGAAGGGGACAACAGAGGATGAGATGGTTGGATGGCATCACCAACTCAATAGACATGAATCTGAGCAAACTCCGGGAGATGGTGAACGAGAGGTGGAACCTGGCATCCTACAGCCCATGGGGTCATAAAGAGTCAGACACGACTGAGACTGAACAAAACAAAAATGAAAAAAAAAAAAGTTCTGTTTTCTATTGTTCTTCATAGTCCATATTCCTGATATATACATATCAGTTCAGTTCAGTCACTCAGTTGTGTCCAGCTCTTTGTGACTGTAGGCTACCAGGCTCCTCTGTCCATGGACTTCTCCAGGTAAGAATACTGGAGAGGGTTTCCATGTCCTTCTCCAAGGATCTTCCCAAACCAGGGATCGAGCCCAGGTCCCCCCATTGCAGGCAGATTCTTTACCATTTGAACTACCTGGGAAGCCCCTAGAATTGTGAGTTCGCTATTAATACCACGACTGCAGAGGTCAGCTGAGAAAATAATCTTGTGCCCTAGATCTTTTCTCATTGTATTGCCTCACCTTTCACAGAAACAGTCTTTAAGCCAAAAAGTCCTTAATTCATTTTTCCATCCTCAACCACTAATTCTGCCAGTGTGTAGAAGAGAATATGTTCTTAATACATATTGGATAGATGGATGGACAGACTGATGGAAAAATAAGCAAGTCAACAAATTCTATTAATAAATCCACATATTCTCTGATCTCATCAGCTTTAGTAGGGAGTGGTTAGGAAAGGGGTTTAAAGAAAGAGAGCACCTTTATGTAACAGCAGGGCAGAATCAACCACAACAACATTTGGGTTTCTGTGAAATCAATTCCATATAAATCATCTGACTACCAATATGCAGTTCCTCTGAATTGCTAAGTGCCGCCCACTCTACAGATTTAGAACAGTTTTCCTATACATGATATCGGCATATGCAAATTAAAATATCAGTGACTAAAGTAACATATGGCTTGATCTTTGCTTTAAATGAAAGCTTATCAGGCATGAAAATCTTTAGCTGGAGATAGAATGCATCCTGACAGCCTGAACTTTAGTGTTTTTTTTTTTTTCTTCTTCTTCTAACAGCCGTTATTGGTTTATCATTAGTTTAATCAGAGACAGACTAAAATGTGTTTGTTTTGCACCCTGATCACAGCCTACTTGCTAAAACTAGAAGAGCATATTGGAAACATAATATGCAGTGACATTCTGAGACTGGTGCTTAATTCTGTCCACCTGTTACTAGGTAAGTGCAACCAGGAGGCTTCTTGAGCTATTTGAAAAGGGCTCTCAGGTACAGAGAAGATAAAAGGAGCTTTTAAAATATACATATGGTAGAAATCCATTTCTTTCCTCTCTGGAAGAGTCTATCTTTTGACCTTTTTCTATTGCTTCTTTTACAATGGTTACCCCTCTTTTCTAACTTCTTTTTTAAAAAATATAAATTTATTTTTTTAATTGGAGGTTAATTACTTTCTAATATTGTATTGGTTTTGCCATACATCAACATGAATCCGCCACAGGTATACACGTGTTCCCCATCGTGAACCCCCTCCCTCCTCCTTTTTATCCATGTTCTCAAAACCTTATTTCAAGAGGTGAATAAAAGAAAGTCATTTTCTGTTTTTCTTGTTTACATTCTTTTTTCTTAAAGCTACATTTTATGCCAACCTCTTCGTCAAGCATTTTCATCAACATCATCATTACTGTCATTTCTGCAGGTAAAGTTTTCTGGAACTATGAAATATGGAAAAAGCATACGGCTCAGCATTTTTTACATACATGCCTGCTAAGTCGCTTCAGTCATGTCTGATTCTTTGTGACCCTATGAACTTTAGCCCACCTGGCTCCTCTGTCCATGGGCTTTTCTAGGCAAGAATACTGAAGTGGGTTCTCATTTCCTTCTCCGGGGGATCTTCCCGATCCAGGGATCGAAACTGCCTCTCCTGCATTGGAAGGTGGATTCTCTACCACTGTGCCATCTGAGAATCCTCAACTTACAGGATTTATTATTCTCTTATTATTAAGTAATACAGGTAAAAGGAGAAGGCATAAGTTTATAGGTTACAGAGAACTTTACCTGAATGTACTATTTGCCTCTGACCTTCTGACATGTCATTTTGAGAGTCTTGAATAGTTCACAGCTTTTAATTAGGTATAAAATGCATTGATGGGCTTGCCAGGTGGCATTAGCAGTAAAGAACCCACCTTCCAATGCAGGAGAGGAGGCATAAGAGAGGCGGGTTTGATCCCTGGATCTGGAAGAGCCCCTGGGGGAGGAAATGGCAACCCAAACCCACACCAGTATTCTTGCCTGGAGTATCTCATGGACAGAGGAGCCTGGCAGGCTACAGTCCATAGTGTCACAAAGAATCAGGCATGACTGAAGTGAATGAACGAAATTCATGTAAAATGCATTGATGGCGAGAATTGTAGTTAGTGCTCTGCCACTGCTAGTTGTAGATAATAGCACTTATTTAACCATAATACCAATATATCTTTTGCTATATGAGAGGAAAATTGTCCTGCCTTACCAAATATGCTTGGTTTAATTAGTCATGGAGTTTGATTTATTATTTTTTATAATCAGCGTTTTTGTCCTATAAACAATTAAGCTCCCTCAAAACTTGAGTTTTGTAATTCTTGCATTAACAGAGAAGTAGGGCAAACACTCTAACCCATGTAAAAAGCACATCTGAGGATATATGATGAACCAAAGAATTTGCAGGTTATAGATTTAGCTTTTGGTTTATAAATTGAACTTAATTTATAATAATAAATTTAGAACCAAAGAAAATATAATCTTGTTTATAATATTTTGTGTTCACTCTTTATGTTATCATTGAGTTGATTAATTTGTTACAGTTTATCTGCTGCTTTACATATAATTTTTTAAAATATCATACTTAAATCTTAGACATTTGGTTCAGCTAATGGGCCATTTTGAAAAAAAAAAGGATAATAAATTAAACATTTTAATAGGTATGTCTTTATTTTTTAAACAGAAAAGTACAATATGTTCATGTATCTGTTTTCCAGAGTAAATTGTCACAAACAGAAATTTTCACCAGTCCCACAATCTCAGCAGTCAGAGATAGTCAATATCAGAAATTCGTCTGGTTCCCTTTGAGTATTTCCTCTTGTTCTTTAGTCAATAAGTCCTGTCTGACTCTTTGTGACCCCATGGACTGTAGCACGCAGGGATTCCTGTCCTTCACTGTCTCCCAGAATTTGCTCAAATTTATGTCCATACATTCAATGATGCCATCCAGCCATCTCATCCTCTGTTGTCCCCTTCTCCTCCTGCCCTCAATCTTTCCCGACGTATCCAATGAGTCAGCTCTTTGCGTTGGGTGTCTAAAGTTATTGGAGCTTCAGCCTCAGCATCAGCCCTTCCAGTGAATATTAAGTGTTGATTTCCTTAAGAATTAGAGTATTTTCTAAAGAGGTTCAATTTTTGTTTTTGTTTTTACAATTTAGAGATTTCCTTTAATTAAAATATAGTGACATAAAATATTATGTTAGCTTCAGATGTTGAAGGCAATGGCACCCCACTCCAGTACTCTTGCCTGGAAAATCCCACGGAAGGAGGAGCCTGGAAGGTTGCAGTCCATGGGGTTGCTGAGGGTCAGACACGACTGAACAACTTCACTTTCAGTTTTCACTTTCATGTATTGGAGAAGGAAATGACAACCCACTACAGCGTTCTTGCCTTGAGAATCCCAGGGACAGGGTAGCCTGGTGGGCTGCCATCTATGGGGTTGCGCAGAGTCGGACATGACTGAAGCGATTTAGCAGCAGCAGTAGCAGCAGCAAGGATTGGACATTGGAAGCATTGGACATTGGAAGCATTGGACATTGCTAAGACATTTGTTGGACATTTGCTAGGACATTTGCAAGGGTTGGACATTTGCATACATTATGAAATGATCAACAGGATAAGTTTAGTAACTATCCCCATACAAAGTTATTGCAATATTATTGACTATATTCTGTATCTCGTATATGATATCTCTGCAGCTTGTTTCATAACTGGAGGTTTGTACCTCTTCACTGTCTTCAACTAATGCACTGTGCCCTACCCCAGTCCCCTCTGCTGACCACCATTTTTTCCTCTTTATCCATGAGTCTGCTTTCATTTTATCTTGTTTGTTCATTTTGTTTTTTGAGTTCCATGTGTAAATGAGATCCTATCATATTTGTCTTTCTCTGTCTGGATTACTTCACTTACTATAAAACTCTCTACATCCATCAACATTGTCAAGACAATATTTTTAAAGCAATTTTTACTCTACATTTTCCAGTGATGATTTTCTAAATTTTTGTTATTTGCTGCATTGTATTTCTTTGTGTGGATGTACTCTAATTTATTATATTTTATTTTAAATTGAATATATGGATTATACATTTATCATCAAAATGATTTTGAATCAAATATGCTACATATATAATTTGTGTATATATGTATATTGTGAATATTTATTTTCTTAAGACAGTTTCCTACAAGGAAAATAATTTGGTGAAAATTATATATTTTGTAACTTATGGTTTGACTGTGTGAGTCACAATAAACTGTGGAAAATTCTGAAAGAGATGGGAATACCAGGCCACCTGACCTGCCTCTTGAGAAACCAATATGCAGGTCAGGAAGCAACAGTTAGAACTGGACATGGAACAACAGACTGGTTCCAAATAGGAAAAAGAGAATGTCAAGGCTGTATATTGTCACCCAGCTTATTTAACTTCTATGCAGAGGACATCATGAGAAACACTGGGCTGGAAGAAGCACAAGCTGGAATCAAGATTGCTGGGAGAAATACCAATAACCTCAGATATGCAGATGACACCACCCTTATGGCAGAAGGTGAAGAGGAACTAAAAAGCCTTTTGATGAAAGTGAAAGAGGAGAGTAAAAAAGCTGGCTTAAAACTCAACATTCAGAAAACTAAGATCACGGCATCTGGTCCCATCACTTCAAGGGAAATAGATGGGGAAACATTGGAAACAGTGTTAGACTTTATTTTTGGGGGCTCCAAAATCACTGCAGATGGTGACTGCAGCCATGAAATTAAAAGACGCTTACTCCTTGGAAGGAAAGTTATGACCACCTTAGATAGCATATTCAAAAGCAGAGATATTACTTTGGCAACAAAGGTCCGTTTAGTTAAGGCTATGGTTTTTCCAGTGGTCATGTATGGATGTGAGAGTTGGACTGTAAAGAAAGCTGAGCACTGAAGAATTGAAGCTTTTGAACTGTGGTGTTGGAGAAGACTCTTGAGAGTCCTTTGGACTGCAAGGAGATCCAATCAGTCCATCCTAAAGGAGATCAGTCCTGGGTGTTCATTGGAGGGACTGATGCTGAAGCTGAAACTTCAATACTTTGGCCACCTCATGTGAAGAGTTGACTCATTGGAAAAGATCCCAAAGCTAGGAGGGATTGGGGGCAAGAGGAGAAGGGGACGACAGAGGATGAGATGGCTGGATGGCATCACCAACTCAATGGACGTGAGTTTGAGTGAACTCTGGGATTTGGTGATGAAGGACAGGGTAGCCTGGTGTGCTGCAGTCCATGGGGTCACAAAGAGTTGCACATGACTGAGTAACTGAACTGAACTGATTGCATTTAACTTCGAACATATTTGCTTTGAGTTCATTTTTTTCCTTGGTATTTGTTGGTCAGTGCGTGTTTTTGCTATGAGCTTGCATTTAGTATTCTCGACACATGGAATTGAAGACTATATAAATTGAAAATATTTTTAACACTATAAAATAATATAGTGCAAAAACGTCATTATATTTGCTGAAATTTTATTTAGAAAAATTGTGTGGAATGATTATGTTTTTATTTTTTGTTTATTTTAAGCACATGTTTAAAATTTAAATGATAACTTTTGAGTTGGTATTGTTCAGTTTCTTAATACTTTCCACTGTCTGTGTATCTATGGGTGGCTGAAGAAACTGACCAAAGGTGTTTAAATCATCTGTCATGCCTCTTAAACCAAAGTGGAGGCTAATGTAATTTTGGATTACAGACCAGTGGACATCAAGAATTATAGAATTCTTTCCCTTTAACCTAAGTCAGAATCATCCCCAAATTCATAAAGGTAAAAGGCTAATGTTTTCTCAGTTACTACATCACAGGATGTCCTGATTTACTGTCTATTAAGATTTGAACAGTTTCAGTTAAACTGACACATAGGACATTGTTATGAGAGTGCTTTACTTTCTTTCCTTTGCTGAAAGTAGCTGTATTTATCCTCTGATGAGGTCAAGACCTCAAAATAAGAGATGGAATTTCTTTTCTGATTAGAATTTCTCCTTTACTCACAAGGGATAAAAAGGGACTATAGAGAAATACTTAGTCTAGGAAAGGCAAGATTAATTTGCTCAGTTTGTACAAGGATGGATATTTAATGGACAACTTTTAGACCAATAAATTCTAATGTAAATATTTCACACAAATTCCACACAATTTCTTTTAAGAAGAATGTCGTCAAATCTTGGCTACTTAGACCTTTACCTCATTATAAAGCTAGTTACACAACATAATGAACAGTAGCTACATGTCCAACCAATAGAAAGATTAATTCCACTCTGAGTTCTGAGTCATTTTATTTCTTATCATCCTCAGAATTACTATAATTAAAAGGTGGGTTTTAATATTTAGTATCTACTTAATAGTATTGCTGGGAGTATTAAATAAGCAATTGGGTTTCAGGCAGTGACTGGTACATAGTGAGTGTATAATAAGTAAATATTAGCTATGATATTATTGATAATATTTATGCTTAAGCAAAGAGATGTCTCTAAAATTTCATATATATCAAATAATTTGTATAAATGGGTGTTCTTTGGAAGGAATGATGCTAAAGCTGAAACTCCAGTACTTTGGCCACCTCATGCAAAGAGTTGATTCATTGGAAAAGACTGATGCTGGGAGAGATTGGGGGCAGGAGGAGAAGGGGACAACAGAGGATGAGATGGCTGGATGGCATCACTGACTCGATGGACACGAGTCTGAGTGAACTCCGGGAGTTGGTGATGGACAGGGAGGCCTGGCGTGCTGCGATTCATGGGGTCGCAAAGAGTCTGACTCACATGATTGAGTCGCACATGACTGAGCGACTGAACTGAACTGAATGCAATTTACTTATTGTTTAATTGTTTCTCTACAAAATATGGCAAGAATACAGAGACGACTGCCTGCTTAAGTGTCTTAGGACTTTTTTCCTTTTTAATAAAGTTTTAATTTGTGCAGTGTTTCAAACAGCAGAGAATTGAGTTTAAGACCCAAAATGCATGTGTCTGTGCAATTTATCTACCAAGAGTCTCAAGTCTTTTTCCTTAAAGTTTTTAACAGCACAGCTAATAGCTAAATAACCAAAATCTCTGCCAATGTAATTCCTTGACCACTCTATGTATGAGGCTTAATCTACATGATAGCAAACATGCTAGATTACTTAATGTCCACGTGACACCACCTCTACTCCTTGAAAGGATGGAAGCTATTTCCCAGAGTCACCTTTCCTGTCCAGTTCTGACTTAAAAATTCCCAGTTAGAGGAGCTCACGCTAAACTTAGAAAGTAGAAGTGAACCAGAGCCATTATTTTCCAGAAGTGATCACAGCCAGACTTGCAGGTGGACCAAAAATCACTGAGGTCTCCAGCAAGCTCTTGATATGTAACATTTGTGTGCTTCCACTTGAGACTCTAAATGTCAATTTGGGAGGTCACTAAAGGCAGTTTTACCATGACTTTCAGTGGTAGTTTCGCAGATGTCTATTCCTCAGCTGTTCTGATAATCATGTAAGCACTGAATAATATCAACATTTTTATATCTGTGATAAAATGAGTGGCTTCTGTTCTCCTTATCACACTCTTGGGTAGATAAAACAGGCAAATTCTAAGCATTGCCTTAAAATATTTTTGAGTGAGATACATTTGTATTCACAAATCAGTAGGAATAATTTTACATATTTGACAGTACAGTAAATAAAGCCATGAACATTCTGTTGAATTATCATTTGATTAATTACACTGTCTTCTAATACAATAAGCATAGGAGGTCTAGATTTAACGTACTATCTTAAAGTGATTTTATTTTTTTTTTATAATTTTTTTAAATCTGCATGTAGCCAAAAAAACACCAGACCCACGAGATCTTCTTTCACCTGAGGAGAACTTTATGGGCTGTATACTGGATTGAGTAGTGTCCTCTCCAAAATTGTTGTCCACCTAGAACCTTGGAATATGGTCTTATTTGGAAACAGAACCCTTGCAGATGTAATTAGTTAAGATAGCATGATACTGATTTTGGGTGGGCACTAAATTCAGTGTTGGCATACAAGTAGAGGACAGAATATGTTTAATATATATGGAATTAGGCCAAGTAAAGATGGAAACAGAGACTGCAGTGAGTCAAATGTTAGCCAAGAAAAGTGAAGAATCCCCAAGAACCACCAAAAGCCAAGAAGAAGAAGAGAAGGATTCTTCCCTGGAGCCTTTAGAGGGAGCAAAGCTCTGCCAACACCTCAATTTCAGATTTCAAGACCCTAAAACTGAGAAAATAAATTGCTGTTATTTTAAGCCACTCATTTTTTTTTGTAATTTGTAAAAGCCATTTTAGGAAACAAATGCAGGCCACTGATAATAAACTCTCAAGAGATATTATGCCCTAATATTTTAAATGTTTTGGGAAAATATGAAAATAAAAATATATCATTTTTTTCTCCAAATTAATGAATAAAATTAGTGATTTCTAATATTCCTATAAAAGAGCAAAATTATTTGCAGGAAAAAAGCAACACTGGCAAATAAACTCCTTTATATTTTAAACCGGGCTTTCCAGGTGGCTCAGTGGTAAGGAATCTGCCTGACAATGCAGGAGACACTGGTTCGATCCTTGCCTCTGGAAAATCCCCTGGAGAAGGGAATGGCAACCCGCTCCGGTGTTCTTGCCTGGGCAATCCCATGCACAGAGAAGTCTGCTGAGCTCTCCCCTGCACAGAATGAGTCAGACACGACTTAGCAACTAAACAGCAAACAATATTTTAAACTACATAAGTTATAAAGATAGTTGGATGATGAGAAAAAATGTTAGAAGCAATGAAGAATACTTAATAAAATAATGAATTTGATATATCTGGCCATCTCATATTAGTGGAAAAGGGATGCATTACTTGAAAAGGTAAATTTGGGGACAAATTAATTATTACTTGTAAATAAGAATTTAGAATTCTCTTTATATCATATACTGCAATAAATTTCTCATGGAATAAATTTAAATGTAAAAAACTTGAGCCACAGAAGAACTAGAAGAAAATGTAGTAACATTTATTTATTTAGAGATTAGAAAGTCATTTTGTGTCTGACAGCAAAGTCACTAAAAGATGTATTTGTGTATTATATTATTATAAATATATTTAACCAAAAAAAGAAAGAATCACCATTAACATCATACACAATTATAAAAGTACAGAACTGATCTAGAGCCAGACATCCTGGAATGTGAAGTCAAGTGGGCCTTAGAAAGCATCAATATGAACAAAGGTAGTAGAGGTGATGGAATTCCAGTGGAGCTGTTTCAAATCCTAAAAGATGATGCTGTGAAAGTGCTGCACTCAATATGCCAACAAATTTGGAAAACTCAGCAGTGGCCACAGGACTGGAATAGGTCTGTTTTCATTCCAATCCCAAAGAAAGGCAATGCCAAAGAATGCTCAAACTACCACTAATTGCACTCATCTCACATGCTAGTAAAGTAATGCTCAAAATTCTCCAAGCCAGGCTTCAACAATATGTGAACTGTGAACTTTCTGATGTTCAAGCTGGTTTTAGAAAAGGCAGAGGAACCAGAGATCAAGTTGCCAACATCCGCTGGATCATGGAAAAAGCAAGAGAGTTCCAGAAAAACATCTATTTCTGCTTTATTGACTATGCCAAAGCCTTTGACTGTGTGGATCACAATAAACTGTGGAAAATTCTGAGAGAGATGGGAATATCAGACCACCTGACCTGCCTCTTGAGAAATGTGTATTCAGGTCAGGAAGCAACAGTTAGAACTGGACATGGAACAACAGACTGGTTCCAAATAGGAAAAGGAGTACGTCAAGGCTGTATATTGTCACCCTGCTTATTTAACTTATATGCAGAGTACATTATGAGAAATGCTGGACTGGAAGAAACACAAGCTGGAATCAAGATTGCAGGGAGAAATATCAATCACCTCAGATATGCAGATGACACCACCCTTATAGCAGAAAGTGAAGAAGAACTAAAAAGCCTCTTGATGAAAGTGAAAGAGGAGAGCAAAAAAGTTGGCTTAAAGCTCAACATTCAGAAAACGAAGATCATGGCATCCGGTCCCATCACTTTATGGGAAATAGATGGGGAAATAGTGGAAACAGTGTCAGACTTTATTTTTTTGCGCTCCAAAATCAGTGCAGATGGTGATTGCAGCCATGAAATTAAAAGACGCTTTCTCCTTGGAAGAAAAGTTATGACCACCCTAGATAGCATATTCAAAAGCAGGGACATTACTTTGCCGACTAAGTTCCGTCTAGTCAAGGCTATAGTTTTTTGGTGGTCATGGATGGATGCGAGAGTTGGACTGTGAAGAAGGCTGAGTGCCAAAGAATTGATGCTTTTGAGCTGTGGTGTTGGAGAAGACTCTTGAGAGTCCCTTCGACTGCAAGGAGATCCAACCAGTCCATTCTGAAGGAGATCAGCCCTGGGATTTCTTTGGAAGAATGATTCTAAAGCTGAAACTTCAGTACTTTGGCCACCTCATGCGAAGAGTTGACTCATTGGAAAAGACTCTGATGCTGGGAGGGATTGGGGGCAGGAGGAGAAGGGGATGACATGGATGAGGATGAGATGGCTGGATGGCATCACGGACTCGATGGACGTGGGTCTTAGTGAACTCCGGGAGTTGGTGATGGACAGGGAGGCCTGGCGTGCTGTGATTCATGGGGTCGCAAAGAGTCGGACACGACTGAGCAATTGAACTGAACTGATAACATATATTATGGAAAAATGATAAATGTTATATTTATTGGAAGAGATATTTCAAATTAGTAAGTTTAAGCCATATTAGGTATTATGGAGAAAGAGATAGCTAATGGATATTTAGCACTGCACACAGAGTAACTGCTCAGTTTCTCTATCTTAGTCACTCAGTCATGTCGATCTCTTTGTGACCCCATGGGCTGTAGCCTGCGAAACACTTCTGTCCATGGGGACTCTCAGGCAAAAATACTGGAGTGGGTTGCCATGCCTTCCTTCAGGAGATTTAACAACCCAGGAATTGAACCCAGCTCTCCTGCACTGCAGGCAAATTCTTCGGAGTCATCAAGGAAGCCCAACTGCTCAGTACATGTAAGCAAATATTCAGTATAAATAAAAGATAAACAATCTGCTAGAAAAAAATGAGCACTTGGCATCCACAGGAAAACATTGAAAAAGTTCAGTGGATCAATAAATATGAAGACACTTAAATCATATAAACCATGCTTTAAATATAATTTGTAAAAAGGTAATATTTCACTTAGAATATTGGTAAGATTTTTTAAAAAGAATAATAATAGCAATTGCTAGGTAAGATGTAGGAAAATATACCAAGATATGCAGGTGGCAAAATTCTAAACATGAAAAAAAAATTCTGGAGGGCAATTTTGATCACATATAACTATCATTTAAAATGTATTATGACATGCACAGTCTTTATGTTAATAAACATTAGTCTGTATAGACTTTTTTGCCATAGCAGCTAACATTTTAATACCTAATAAATGCATGTTCATAGTGAGAAACAAGGAAAAGGATAAGATAGAAAATAAAACAATCGTAATATTATTAAATATATATATATACATGAATTTGCAACTTTCTAGACATTTTTCTCGGAGAAGGCAATGGCACCCCACTCCAGTACTCTTGCCTGGAAAATCCCATGGACGGAGGAGCCTGGAAGGCTGCAGTCCATAGGGTCGCTGAGGGTCGGACACGATTGAGCAACTTCACTTTCACTTTTCACTTTCATGCACTGGAGAAGGAAATGGCAACCCACTCCAGTGTTCTTGCCTGGAGAATCTCAGGGACAGGGGAGCCTGATGGGCTGCCATCTATGGGGTCGCACAGAGTCGGACACAACTGAAGTGACTTAGCAGCAGCAGACATTTTTCTGGGACTTCCCTCATAGCTCAGTTGGAAAAGAATCTGCCTGCAATGCAGGAGACCCTGGTTCAGTTCCTGGGTAAGGAAGATCCCCTGGAGAAAGGATGGGCTACCCACTCTAGTATTCTTGGACTATCCCTTGAAGCTCAGCTGGTAAATAATCTGCCTGCAATACAGGAGACCTAGGTTGGATCCCTGAGTTGGGAAGATCCCCTGGAGAAGGGAAAAGCTACCCACTCCAGTATTCTGGCCTGGAAAATTCCATGGACTGTATAGTTCATGGGATCACAAAAGTAGGATACAACTGAGCGACTTTCACTTAGACATTTTCTAGACATTTATATATATATATATACTTGTACCTAACTTCACCTTTAAGTGAAAAATGAACTTATTATACACATGATTCTTATGTTTGCTTGGTAATTTCTAAATGATTCTGAGGCAAAATATCCCACTTTATGAAGATATTCTTACACAAACCTTAATTTTCAAATCTTAAAATAGACTTTAAGAATGAGTGTGTTGACTCAACTTGACTTTTTATAGGTTTTTTCCTAAAAAAAAAAAAAATTTGTGCAAAATGCAAATGTGTTTTTTTTCAAAACTAGAACCACTCTGAATGCCTATAAATTAAGGTTTGAATAAGAACAATACCTTTATATAATGGGGTATATTCCTCTTAGAATGATTTAGAAATTACAAAGCAAACTTAAAAATCTTGTGTACAGTAAGTTCTTTTTTCTTTTTCTTATTCATGTCATAACACATTTTAAATAATAGTTACAAAACACATATAACATAATTCTAAGAATTAAAAGCAAAACAAACTGGAAGGCAAAAATTAAAATATTGTCTGTAGTGAATGGATGTTTAGTTTATGCTACTGTCTTTTTCCTTTTTATTTTACCATTTTAATAATGCATATTAAATATATTACAGAATCAAGTAGTTTTTAAAGTATGATCAAACTAGAACTTCTCGGGTGACTCAGTTGGTAAAAAGTCTGCCTGTAATGTAGAAGATCCCGTTTAATCATTGGGTTGGGAAGATCCCGTGGTGAAGGGAAAGGCAACCCTCTCCAGTCTTCTTGCTTGGAGAATTCCATGGACAGAGGAGACTGGTGAGATACTGTCCATGGGTTTGCAAAGAATCGGACAACACTAAGTTATTAACACTTTAACTTTCACTTCAAATACCTATGAGCCCAGACAGCTATTAAAAAATTGGAATCTACTCTCTCTCTTCAAATGATCATCAAGTTATAATTTCTTTTTAAATGTATCCATTAAGAATTTCATTATTATGTGAACATCATTGGATTTTTAATAATCTATCTTTCCACAAAAAGATACAAAAAAAGATCTTCACAGCCCAGATAATCACGATGGTATGATCATTCACCTAGAGTCAGACATCCTGAAATGTGAAGTCAAGTGAGCCTTAGGTCTTAGGCCTTACGAAGACGAGTGGGGCACTACAAATAAAGTTAGTAGAGGTGATGGAATTCCAGTCGAGCTATTTCAAATCCTAAAAGATGATGCTGTGAAAGTGCTTCACTCAATATGCCAGCAAATTTGGAAAACTCAGCAGTGGCCACAGGACTGGAAAAGGTCAGTTTTCACTCCAATCCCAAAGAAAGGCAATGTCAAAGAATGCTCAAACTACCGCACAATTGCCCTCATCTCACATGCTAGTAATGTTCAAAATTCTCCAAATCAGGCTTCAATAGTATGTGAACCAAGAATTTCCAGATGTTCAAGTTGGATTTAGAAAAGAGAGGAAACAGAGATCAAATTGCCAACATCCACTGGATCATTGACAAAGCAATGAGTTCCAGAAAAACATCTATTTCTGCATTATTGACTATGCCAAAGCCTTTAACTGTGTGGATCACAACAAACTGTGGAAAATTCTGAAAGAGATGGGAATACCAGACAACCTGACCTGCCTCTTGAGAAACCTATAGGCAGATCAGGAAGCAACAGTTAGAACTGGACATGGAACAACAGACTGGTTTCAAATCAGGAAAGGAGTGTGTCAAAGCTGTATATTGTCACCCTGCTTATTTAACTTATATGCAGAGTACATCATGAGAAACTCTGGGCTGGAAGAAGCACAAGCTGGAATCAAGATTGCTGGGAGAAATATCAATAACCTCAGATATACAGATGACACCACTCTTATGGCAGAAAGTGAAGAGGAGCTAAAAAGCCTCTTGATGAAAGTGAACGAGGAGAGTGAAAAATCTGGCTTAAAACTCAACATTCAGAAAACTAAGATCATGGCATCTGGTCGCATCACTTCATGGCAAATAGATGGGGAAACAGTGGAAACAGTGACAGATATTATTTTGAGAGGGCTTCAAAATCACTGCAGATGGTGACTGCAACTATGAAATTAGAGGACGCTTACTCCTTGCAAGGAAAGTTATGACCAACTTAGAGTATTAAAAAGGAGAGACATTACTTTGCCAACAAAAGTCCATCTAGTCAAAGCTATGGTTTTTCCAGTAGTCGTGTATGGATGTGAGAGTTGGAGCATAAAGAAAGCTGAGTGCTGAAGAATTGATGCTTTTGGTACTGTGGTGTGGGAGAAGACTCTTGAGAGTCCCTTGGACTGCAAGGAGATCCAACCTGTCCATTCTAAAGGAAATTGGTCCTGAATATTCATTGGAAGGACTGATACTGAAGCTGAAACTCCAATACTTTGGCCACTTGATGCAAAGAACTGACTCATTTGAAAAGACCCTGATGCTAGGAAAGATTGTAGGCAGGAGGAGAAGGGGATGACAGAGGATGAGCTGGTTGGATGGCATCGCTGACTCAATGGACATAAGTTTGAATAAACTGCAGGAGTTGGTGATGGGCAGGGAGGCCTGGCGTGCTGCAGTCCATGGGATCATAAAGAGCTGGACATAACTGAGAGACTAAACTGAACTGAGGTGATCTTAGGGTACTGTATGACAGATTCACCACTAAATGTCCATGTCACAATTTAGAGCATGAGAATATGAATTGATGCTTTCAAATTGTTGTTTTGTAGAAGACTCTTGAGAGTTCATTGGACAACAAGGAGATCAAACCAATCATTCCTAAAGGAAATCAACCCTGAACATTCATTGAAATGGCTGATGCTGAAGCTCCAATATTTTGGCCATCTGATGCAAAGAGCTGATTTACTGGAAAGAACTCTGATGCTGGGAATGGTTGAAGGCAAGAGAAAAAGAGGGAGATAGAGGATGAGATAACTGGATGGTACCACGACTTATATGCAGAGTACATCATGAGAAACGCTGGGCTGGAGGAAGCACAAGCTGGAATAAAGATTGCCGGGAGAAATATCAATAATCTCAAATATGCAGATGGCACCACATTTATGGCAGAAAGTGAAGAATATACCTAAAGAGCCTCTTGGTGAAAGCGAAAGAGAAAAGTGAAGTTCAGAAAACTAAGATCATGGTATCTGGTCCCATCACTTCATGGCAATTAGATGGGGAAACAGTGAAAACAGTGGGTGATTTATATTTTGGGGCTCCAAAATCACTGCAGATAGTGACTGCAGCCATGAAATTAAAAGATGCTTACTCCTTAGAAGGAAAGTTGTGACCAACATAGACAGCATATTAAAAATCAGAGACATTACTTTGTCAACAAAAGTCTGTCTAGTCAGGGCTATGGTTTTTCCAGTAGTCATGTATGGATGTGAGAGTTGGAATGTGAAGAAGCCTGAGCACTGAAGAATTGATGCTTTTGAACTGTGGTGATGGAGAAGACTCTTGAGAGTCCCTTGGACTGCAAGGAGATCCAACCAGTCCATTCTGAAGGAGATCAGTCCTGGGTGTTCATTGGAAGGACTGATGTTGAAGCTGAAACTCCAATACTTTGGCCACCTCAATCTGGGAAAGATTGAGGGCAGGAGGAGAAGGGGACGACAGAGGGTGAGATGGCATCACCGACTCAATGGACATGTGTTTGGGTGGACTCTGAGAGTCAGTGATGGACAGGGAGGCCTGGCATGCTGTGGTCCATAGGGTCACGAAGAGTCGGACACAACTGAGTGACTGAACCAGAACTTGAACCGACTCAATGGACATGAGTTTTAGCAAACTTCAGGAGATAGCAAAGGACAGGGAAGTCTGGCATGCTGCAATTCA
The DNA here is from genome assembly GCF_014754425.2 of Oryx dammah. NCBI lineage: Eukaryota > Metazoa > Chordata > Mammalia > Artiodactyla > Bovidae > Oryx > Oryx dammah. Next base: position 6,530,150 of record NW_024070210.1, read on the forward strand.
TGGAGTCATAACTAGTCGACATGACTTAGCAGCTGAACAGCCAAAACAATGTAAACCAGAATCGACACATGATTGATGAAAAGTCGTATACTGGAAGGGCAAAGAGATGAAGACAGGAAATGGAAAGTAGGTAGTGATGTTTCTTTGGAATTAGAGACTGGAAAAGTATCTGCAGAAGTGACCTCTGGAGAAGGACAGAATATGGGATGTTGAAGAGAACATGGTGCCTTGGCTGGGTTTGGGGTGCTGCTGGTTTAAAGACGTGGTTCCAAAAACGGGCTGATGAACTTGGGAGATGGAAAAGTACCAAAAAATGGACGTCCAATTACATAGGTGCACAAGAGCAAGCTCCTTCAGGTCAAAAGAAAGAGAGAGGTGGAAATGAAGCTGCGGTCAAGAGGAAGGTCAGTGCTCGAGTCTATTTCCCCTTTATGTGCTCAGGATAATGGCTTAAGTGCAAATCAGCTGTGGATCATCCACAGCCTCAGTAAGCTTGGTGTCTCAGGCAGGGGAAGCCAGATGCAAACTACTAAAATCAGATGCTCATTAGGGACACTTCTAAGGAAACATAACTTTTAATGAGAGGCTAGACTAGTTTATGTTCTCCTGGAACAGCATGAGAAGGGGAATGATGTGGGCTCTCTGCCCTTGATGTCAGGAACCCACTGAAGTCTGGTGATTACAGACGTCGCAGCTACAATGTCAGTATGATGCTATCCATCCCCACGATGATTTGGGACCCAATTTAACTGCGGGCACAGCTTTTGAAGATGCCACATGACTGGCCGTGGAGTCACAACACTTATTGTTTACAAAAAAAGAAAAAAACCTCACGGGATGGATGTATCCATTAGAGTTCCATTAAAGATTAAATGGCTTTGCATCTTCTTTAACAGCGGTTCTGCTTGTCTGTGTGTGAATTGTAAGGAAACATTTACACTTTCTGGTATTATATGCATGGATGTGAATTTATAAGGAAAATCGAGATTTAATGCATTGACTGTTATTCTTTGTAGCTCACCCAAAGGCACACTGGGGCTCTAGCACTCTTGTGTCAAACCTTTCCTTTGGCCATATTTTGCTAGTTAACATTTAATGCAGTCTTTTTTTCTTTTTTTTTTAAGAGTAGAACCCTTGATAAGATGTGCTTATAGATTTTCAAGTTCTCTTTTCTCTTGAATGAGAACAATGACTAAATAGAATAAAGTCTTTGGTAACTAGCCATTCATAGATTCTTATGAAATGAAGATTGGATTTTAGTAGCAAGAACAGAAGCAATAGGTTTTTCTGATTGGTGCTTGTTGACTGCACGGTGACTGCCCCAGAGACCAGGGCCAAGGCTGTTGAGTTATGGTCTCCAGTCTGTCACAAACAAACTGTGTAACCTTGTCCAAGGTATGTACCTCTTAGCATTTAATTTGTAAAGTGGGTATTATCAGGTGTTCCTGACAGGAATGTTGTAAGGGTTAATTAATTGCTCTTTGTTAAGTGCACTGAGATTGTCAGATTAAAGCATTAGGGAAGTGTCAAGGTTGTGTTATTATGGTATTATTTTTCTTTGTTTGGGAGGAAATGCCATTTCTGTGTAATTTACTTTAACAGTAAAATAAGCCATGTTAATTGATGCACAGTCAAGCCCTTATTCATTGAGGAAAAGGGTATATGCAGTTAGCAAGAAGACTGGTGTCAGCTGACACAGGGCAGGGACCTGAAAATTCGGCATTGGATACAAAGAAAGCCTAGAAAGTGAGACTTGGGGCGATCAGATTCCAAATGCCATGGAGACTCAAGTTTCACACCCAGTAGAGTCTGCTATTAGCAGAGAAAAAGGTCTGTAACCTTAGCAACCAATACCCAACCAAAAAAAAGAAAACAAACAGTTTTATCCATGTACCAAGCAATCTCTGAAGTAATTGTACATATGGCCTGGAAACTAAATATCATAAATGCTTCATTAGAAAGGGGGTTTTAAACATATGGACTAATAAGTCTTTAATAAAAGACTTTCCTAATAACTTAGAAGTACACCTTTATAGATGTGATTCTATTTGTATAAATACACATTAACCATTGTTTAGACTTTGACCTTTATGATAATAGCTAGTAAATCTTGACTATCTGAAAGAAAATATTGATAGTTATATCTGAAAATGTTATTTGGCAACTTTACAGAGTTGTGGTAATTTTAGGATATTATTTTTCTAATATGTGAGTTACTGACTAGAACATATGAGTGTAATAAGTAAGCAGGCGAATAAGAATGTATACTAAAAATAAATACTCAACACAAATATTTAAAATGAGGGAAATCAATTGAATATGTCTCACAATGGACTATAAATAAGTATTTTGTAAACAATGTCTTGTAAATAATGACTGTAATGATCTGTGACAATAGTTTTAAGTATTACTCAATGTCTTTGTGATACTCAGGAATCATATCTAGATATTCCAAATTCCACAAGTTTTATAGCTCTTCTTGGTCACATGGATTCAACTTTATTATTATTCTATGCCAGTACAGATAGCTCTAAAATCTCCACTTTGAAAAATGGCAAAAATAACTTTGTAGCAGGCTCCTAATTATGTCCTTGCTTGGTGGTGGTTTGTTTAGAATATTTTCCTGTTTCTGACTTCTGACTCTCTATTTCTTTGTCATTGTTGTTAGTTGCCAAGTTGTGCTCGACTCTTGTGACCCCATAGATTGCAGCCCACCAGGCTTCTCTGCCCATGGGATTTTCCAGGCAAGAATGCTGGAGTAGGTTGCTGTTTCCTTTTTTAATGCCCTTCTTCAAAAGGGCTTCCAGAGCTGAAGGTTGTATTTCATGTGACAGCAAGTATGTAGATAAGGGCCTTGTATCCTCCCTAAAGCACTTGCTGAGCAGAGCGGACTTGTACACTCGGTTCAAGAGCACAAGATGGCTTACTGGGGAAAGCAGTCTGGCTACGTGATGTAGAGTGTGTTATTATCCATCTTCAGGCACAAATTTTAGTTTTTATTTATTTTTACTTTATTATTTTATTTCATTTTTAATTGCCATGGATTTTCTTTTTCATTGTTTAAAAAATTTTTATTTTATGTTAGAGTAGAGGTGAGTTATGGGATTCCCAGGTGGTTCTGTGGTAAAGAATCCACCTGCCAATGCAGGAAACCCAAGAGACACAGGTTTGTTCCCTGTGTCAGGAAGATGTGCTGCAGGAGGAAATGGCATCCTGCTCCAGTATTCTTGCCTAGAAAATTCCATGGTCAGAGGAGCCTGGCCGGCTACAGTTTGTGGGGTCACAAGGACTTGAACACTGAGCACACAGCACAATGGAAACAACAGTTGATTTACAATGTTGTGTTAGTTTCAAGTGCACAACAAAGTAATTTGTTATACCTGTATGCATACCTAATCTGTTTCAAATTCTTTCCCCATTTAGGTTATTGCAGAATAGTGGGTGGCATTCCCTGTGCTACACAATAGGTCCTTGGCGATCATCTATTTTACATACAGAAATGTGTATGTCAATCCCAAGCTCCCAATGTATCCCTCTCCCCTACCTTCCACCTTTAAAAACCATAAGTTTCTTCCTATGTCTGTGCATCTGTTTCTGTTTTGTAAATAAGTTCATTCGTATCATTTTTTTTAGATTCCATATATAAGCGAGATCATATATGATATTTGCCTTTCTCTGACTTACTTCACTTAGTATGATAATCTCCAGATCCATCTTTTAATATAGAAGAAAAGTTGGGGCATGTAATGTGGGGTGTTATAGCATATGTGTGGCACCATATGATGGGGGGCATGTAAGTTTCCAAAAGGTTAATTTCACTAAACTTTTCTTGCATTTTAACCTGATATTTTATGGTTCCTAAGAACACAAAGGAAAGCTTATTACTACTTCTCTGAGCATTTAAAATCCCAATTATTCTTCAAAATTAATTTAAATGCCACTTTCTCTATTGATGCACCTTCTGGTCATAGCTGCTTCCTCCATTTCACCCTTCATGCACCTTTATGAGAACACACAGTACCCAGTAACACCAGGTTAATTCAGGGCAGTTCCAGGACCTACTTACCCTTTATCTCCCAGCATCTAGTTCAAAGTTTAGCCTGGAATAGTCACCTAATAGGTTTTTGTAGAGAGTTTGCATGTACTAACATTCTAATCAGTTGGTTTCTTACTCATCTATATTCAATGTGACTATGTTAAAATTATTTCATAAATCAGTTAAAAATTAAAAGCATTTTTAGAGCCTTAGAGAAAGTGTTGTGGTACGAAATCATCACTGTTGTCAAATAATAATATATATAGAATCTAATTATATATATGTACATATATATACATTTTTATTAATTAAACACCTATGCTAAGTCTGGAAGGTTTATTCATTGCCGAACAGTTACATGTAAAACTGATTTGTATCGTCAACTAATAGCCTAGGTCTGTTAATAGAGCTCTGAAGTACAAATGCTACTTAGAGGGCTTTTTGGTTCATTTCTTTTTCACAAGATGAGTCATGTCAAGTTACAAAGAAACATGGTATCTTTTAGTTACAAGAGCAGGGAACTGGAGTGTCAGGGTTATAGTGTTAATTTTTCAGTTTTCTTTTCTCACTTGTAAAAGAGGAGCTTGAGATGGTTGAAAAAGGCTGAAAAATATTTCCCAAAGATACCAGGACCTAACCCCTGGAACCTGCAAATATGTTACCTTCCTTGGAAAAAGGGATTTTGCAGATGCAATTAAGGTTAAGGACTCTGAGTTGATGTAATTATCCTGGTTTACCCAAATAAGCCCAAATTAATCCCATGTTTATTTTTTTCATTGAGTTATATTTGCTTTACAATGCTGTGTTAGTTTCTACTGTACAATGAAGTGAACCAGCTGTATGAATACATATGACCCCTCTCTCTTGAACCTCCCTCTTATTCCCTTCATCCCCCTCATCTGGGCCACCCAGAGAACCGAGGTGGGCTCCATACGCTATGGCAGCAGGTTTCCAGTAGCTGGCTGTTTTACACACCATGCATACACCATGCATACATGTCGACCTCAGTCTCCCAGTTCCGGCCACGCCCCTTCTCCCACACGCCGAGTACATAGGACACTTCCCTTTGTCTCTGTTCCTGCTCTGCAAGTAGGTTCATCTGAACCGCTTTTCTAGATTCCATATATAGATGTTAGTATGTAAGTCAGAAAGAGAAACCCCATGATTCTTTAAAAGCAGAGAACCTTCCCTGGCTAATGTGAGAGGGAGGTGTGATCATGGCAGAATGGTCGGAGATTACTCGATGCTGCTCTCTTTGAAGACAGAAGGAGACCACACCAGAGGAATGCAGGAAACCTCTAGAAGCTGGAAGACCAAGAAAATGAGTTATTTGCTTGCTGGAGCTTCTAAAATGGAGAGCAGCCCTGTTGACATTTGATATTAGCCCAGGAAGACTCATATCTTCCTGATCTATAGAAATGTAAGATAAATAAATTGTGTGGTTTGAAGCCACTAAATTCGTGCCAATTTGTTACAACATGAGTGAAACTCTTATACAACATCTTATTGCCTTCCATCTTGAAAATCCCCCAATTCTACATTTTAATATATTCTGTGTTTAAATCCTGATTATCACATTTTGGCATTGTTTAAAAGTGTGGTGCATTCATATCAGAGATTTCTGTCTTCCAAATGTGTGCATTCGATACACTTCAAAAAAAAAAAAAAAAAAAAACTCAATTCACTGGTTAAACAAAGGATTTTGTAACTAACTCCTAGGCTTCTTTAACACAATAGAAATCAAAGCCTGCAAGAGCTCATGCCATTTACTTTCGTCAAAATCTGAATGATGCATTGCATAAGTAACAGCATAATAGAGCCCTCATATTGTAATCTGGGTAGATGTATGCTGCGCTTTGAAAATCAAATATTGTTCCCTTTGACGTTTTGACAAGTAATTTCGACAACAATACACATTTGGCTAACTCATGAATGTAGTACTTCTCGTCCTCTTGATTGTGCAGGGTTTGCACTATGCTAAGAATGACAACAATTATAGAACTGACTTGCATCTGCCAAGTGAACAGATGGTCTTGTAGTTTGGACGAACAATGGTGAAGAAAGAAAAGGCAAGGGGGTGGGGGTGGGGGAGCTGGTGGGCTGGGATAAAGATCTTACAATTCAAAATAGCACTAATAAAACTAAAGATAAAGACAAAGGCATGTTGCCATGCATTACTGAAATGTGTTTTAAAAAGGAAAAGGTCTTGCTGATTGTACTCTTCTCACGTTCCTGTTTCGAATCTAATTTCAATGCACTTGAGGCCGATGAGCAATCAAATTATAATGTTGACACTCTTATTTATAGAAATAGTTATTTTAAAGTGTTTTCAATGCGAGTTTGATAAGAGATAACTCTTTGTCTTTAGGAGACTATATATTTCCACTTTCACTTTTAGCTTGGGAAACAGAATACGAGTAAGAACTAGGTAGGACTTCACATTCACAAACTTCGTATGTTAGAGCAGTGAGGTAATTCTTTTATCTTTATAAAGTCATTTTACCTTTTCTGCCTAAAGTGGAATAAAGCTGTCTTCTTGGAAGGATCTTCATTAAATAGGTTATATGTGTGTGTGTGTGTGTGTGCACGTGTGTACATTTGTATGTTAGGTAATGCATACAAATGTTTCTACTTGCTTGCTTTGAGGTGTCTGGATCACATTTGATGTTGTATCTTTGAATTTAAAACTATTTAAACCTATCAACCTGCAAGAATCCTCTTGCTTATACAGTTTTCTTATAGAGAAAACTGAATTACCATTTGAGTTGCATTGAGGTAAGAGTCTCTATATATACATATATACGTCTATATATACATATATACGTGTATATATAGTCTTGAAAAATTATTCAGATATTTAATTTCTTTTAAATAGTATTTACGGTACTTACTCACCAAACTCAATTATAATAACTCCCATATATTTAATATTTTCTTAGACGCTGTGCTAAAATTTTTTTGTACGTTATCTCATTTAAAATGTAGAGCACCACTCTGAGATGGGTATGGAGTTTTATTGTTTCTCTTTTGAAAGATGAAGCAATGGAAGTTTTCAAAGCTTGAAGGACTTACCTAAAATCACACAGGTAATAAATAGGGCTTGGAGACTGAAATCTAGATTTATATAACTCCAAATGCTCTACTTAGCCATTTGAGTTGGTTAGGGTAAGTTAGGACACTGAATGTCCGTTTCACACAGTAGATTGTTCACTCATGTAACAGTGAGGGACCAGTGCTCTGGTCTGCAGGATCACTTTCTCCAGATCATCCCACACAGATCCAGGCATCTTGGGTCTTGAAGCTCAGTCACTACCTAGGTAGGCCCTTATACAGTCTTTTATTTCCAGGGGAAGGAAGAAGGTGTGGGGTGAACCCAAGCCAGGTGTGAATTTGACAAAAGCACTTCTGTTTGTGTTCCTATAGAGAAACTTAAGTCCCATGGAGACTTCCAACCTCAAGAGAGGCTGGAAAATAACCTAGATTAGATGTTTGAACAAAGGGAAGGGGGAATTTTAGTAAGCACACAGCCATCACCTTAGCACTGTCATTTGGTATGTTTTATTAGTGGGTTTATGAATGATAAGAAACTTTCAGATTAGACCTTCAGTGATTTGTGGGTAAGCTTAGACTATTTGTCTCAGTCATACCTAGTCCACAGTACAGATTTACAACAGCATTTTGTCCTGTCTTGCTTTGCCTCCAAGAATTGCTTGATTGATTCAAACAGTTCAAAGGGCTCCTTGAGACCTGTATTCTTTACGTTGAACAGAGGGAAACATTTAGAGGTTGGGGAAACAGTGAAAAGCAAGTCCTATGGTGCTCAACATTGTCATTTATGTCTCCTCTTACTATTTTAAATAAAGGTTTTAGTTATTAGAAATTATATTAAAACAATTTTTATCCTCATTGAACTTCTATTTCAATTAAATTTAATGAAGACTTTCAAGATTTGGGTATTTTGAAATAATAATCTGCATTATTCTTTTCTTTAGCAAACATAGACTACTGAATGCTCCCTGGGTTTTAAGCACTGTGGTTGTTTCCAGGTTGATTGTTTGCAAATGTGATATGATTCTTGACCTAAGAGAGCTCACAGTGCTTAGGAATGCTAGATATAGAAAGAGCTAGAGTGCAATTTGTTACATGTCACAACAGATACTTGAACAGATTGCTATGGGAACATACGGGTGACAGGAACTTGCTCTATTAGTTGTGTTCGTGGTTGAATGAAGCCTTTATGGAGAGTCAAGAGGACCAAATCTTTTTGAATATATAAAACTTCATCACACGAGAAGGAAGCATGAAATGCTGAATGGTGTTAAAAAATTGTTGAAAACTCAGAGGGGGGATATAAGAAAACTACTGCTGCTGCCTCTGCTAAGTCGCTTCAGTCGTGTCCGACTCTGTGCGACCCCATCGACAGCAGCCCACCAGGATCCCCCGTCCCTGGGATTCTCCAGGCAAGAACACTGGAGTGGGTTGCCATTTCCTTCTCCAATGCATGAAAGTGACAAGTGAAAGTGAAGTCGTTCAGTTGTGTCCAACTCTTAGCAACACCATGGACTGCAGCCGACCAGGCTCCTCTGTCCATGGAATTTTCCAGGCAAGACTGTTGGAGTGGGTTGCTATTGCCTTCGCCGATAAGAAAACTAGAGGGAGACTTAGGGTAACTGATGCGAAATGAGTTGAGAGAGGAAAGCCAGGGATCACCTGTGAAGGGCTTTTTGCTCACCTATAATGTATAAAATATTCCAGGTATAGTGGACATGACCTGATTGCCTCAGAAACAAACTGAATAAAGAAATGGAGTTTTATGAGACAAGTGAAGCAGATGAAGACAGTACATAGGAGGAGGTGAACTCCAGGAGTCATGTGGAAGTGGTGGAAATGCAAAGCAGGGAATAAACCTAAGAGCGATTTCGGGCTAGAATTAACAGATATGAAGGATGAGGCCACAGAAGAAGTGCAAGGTGCCGGTTCTTTCAAAGGGCATAAGGGATGCAGGGAAAATAAGATCAGAAAGAAATCGGTAATGTGCTCAGTAACCAGTGTGTTTAACTAGAGCTGCTTGTAAGTGTTCTAGGTAGAAGAGTCCAATGCATGTAAGTCTAGCATGCAAAAGAAAAAATGGAAGATAGAAATATACTTGGGAGAGGTTAAGCCCAATGGATGATAATTGAAGCCAATAGATTATAACACTGTACAAGAAAGCATGAAGAGGGAAAGGAGAAATGAACTGAGGACTCTGCTAGAACTGAAGTGCCAAATTGAATTCATTGCACAAGCGACAAGTTATGGACCTCTTAATGGAATGCCTGATGGATACAAAAAATAGCATTTTCTCTATTCATATGTCTTGAAATATATTTTCCTTTGCCATACTATTGGTGCCTAGATTTTAAATCAGCTATATAATAGCATATAAGTTAAATAAGCAGGGTGATAATATACAGCCTTGATGTACTCCTTTTCCTATTTGGAACTAGTCTATTGTTCCATGTCCAGTTCTAACTGTTGCTTCCTGACCTGCATACAGATTTCTCAAGAGGCAAGTCAGGTGGTCTGGTATTCCCATCTCTTTCAGAATTTTCCAGTTTATTGTGATCCACACAGTCAAAGGCTTTGGCATAGTCAATAAAGCAGAAATAGATATTTTTCTGGAACTCTCTTGCTTTTTCCATGATCCAGTGGATGTTGGCAATTTGATCTCTGGTTCCTCTGCCTTTTCTAAAACCAGCTTGAACATCAGGGAGTTCACGATTCATGTATTGCTGAAGCCTGGCTTGGAGAATTTTGAGCGTTACTTTACTAGCATGTGAGATGAGTGCAATTGTGCAGTAGTTCGAGCATTCTTTGGCATCGCCTTTGTTTGGGATTGGAATGAAAACTGACCTTTTCCAGTCTTGTGGCCACTGCTGAGTTTTCCAAATTTGCTGGCATATTGAGTGCAGCACTTTCACAGCATCATCTTTCAGGATTTGAAACAGCTCAACTGGAATTCCATCACCTCCACTAGCTTTGTTCGTAGTGATGCTTTCTAAGGCCCACCTGACTTCACTTTCCAAGATGTCTGGCTCTAGATTAGTGATCACATCATCATGATTATCTGGGTTGTGTCTGGATGACAGTGAAAGAGGAGAGTGAAAAAGTTGGCTTAAAGCTCAACATTCAGAAAACGAAGATCATGGCATCTGGTCCCATCACTTCAAGGGAAATAGATGGGAAAACACTGGAAACAGTGTCAGACTTTATTTTGGGGGGCTCCAAAATCACCGCAGATGTTGACTGCAGCCATGAAATTAAAAGATGCTTACTCCTTGGAAGAAAAGTTATGACCAACCTAGGTAGCATATTCAAAAGCAGAGACATTACTTTGACGACTAAGGTCCATCTAGTCAAGGCTATGGTTTTTCCTGTGGTCATGTATGGATGTGAGAGTTGGACTGTGAAGAAGGCTGAGCACCGACGAATTGATGCTTTTGAACTGTGGTGTTGGAGAAGACTCTTGAGAATCCCTTGGACGGCAAGGAGATCCAATCAGTCCATTCTGAAGGAGATCAGCTCTGGGATTTCTTTGGAAGGAATGATGCTAAAGCTGAAACTCCAGTACTTTGGCCACCTCATGCGAAGAGTTGACTCATTGGAAAAGACTCTGATGCTGGGAAGGATTGGGGGCAGGAGGAGAAGGGGACGACTGAGGATGAGATGGCTGGATGGCATCACGGACTCGATGGACTGAGTCTGAGTGAACCCCGGGAAATGGTGATGGACAAGGAGGCCTGGCGTGCTGCGATTCATAGGGTCGCACGGAGTTGGACATGACTGAGCAAGTGAACTGAACTGAACTGAACTGATAATAGCATGAGTATTTATTTGCTTTTCTATAAGTATCTGTTCCCCTGAATATTATTCTTTGAAGCAGGGTCTCTGTGAATGTAATTTCTATATGATTTGAAAAGTCTCAGTTCTCAGAATGTGTCTTTAAGGGACTTTATTCAGCAATTAAACTTAGAAGGAAGCACTTTCCTTTAAAGCAACACCAGTCCCTTTAAAAGGCTTCTAATATTGGAGGGAATCTCGAACTAGAAATTTAAATTCTTTGGAGTTTTATTCTACCTGTGACCATAGCCTACTCTGTGAAGCTGGCAAGCTTACAGCACCTCTGTGGATCACGGTGATATGGGGATGGAAAATGATGCGAGTGACTACGTGATTTTTCGGATGGTTTCTGATCCTATATTTCTTTTTTTAAAATTAATTTTTATTGCAGTATGATTGCTTTACAATGTTGTATTAGTTTCTACTGTACAGCAAAATGAATCAACTTTTGGAATTCTGATTGGAATTCTTTTTGGAATTCTTCCCATTTAGTTCACCAGAGAGTCCTAAGTAGAGTTCTCTGAGCTACACAATAGGTTCTCATTAGTTATCTATTTTACACATAGTATCAATAGTGTATATATGTCAATTCCAATCTCCCAATTCATCCCACTCCCCTTTTTGACCCCACATGTCTATGAGAATGCCCCCCCCCCGATTTTGAAATTTTGCTGTTCAGTCTCAGTTTTCCCTTTCCTCTAAGCATGGCCTTTATGAATCTATTAATATCAAAACACTGAGACTCAGAGTAACTCAGCTTTGCCTCCTTCCATCGAGTTTTCATACTTTGAATGATTGGTTTCGATTTTCTAATTAAAAGTCAAGCCAAGGTATAAATCAAGCCTGTACTGGCATTCAAAGCACAAAACAATATATGCTTAAACATTTTCCATTGAGAAGTTCTACATAAAGTAGGATAATTTCTGTATATACTCTCATGAATGGCTTAACAATAGACAGAGACTCTTCTCTGATCATAACAATTATATAAAGAAGTAGTTATTTTGCATTCATCCTGCTGCTCTGTTTTCCTTTGTCATAATATATAACAGATATGTTAAATATGTATTTAATATTAAATATCATATATACCATATATATAGTATATAATATATTGATAGAGTCACTTGACTTTAATCAACTTTAACTTGCCTGTAAAATAAGTGTAAGTTAACGTAGAAATTTTTGGCATTTCAAATTGTTTTAAAAACTGTTGTATCAATAATTAATGTGGATAGAATCCTATAAACATTTATACCACCACTCATTTTTCTTTAAATCCTAACATTTTTACCTATATTGACATTTCACGGCACTCAGTTGACCCTGAATCTTAGAAAGCCTTTTAGCTTTTAGATGACAATGATGATATTCAGATGTGATAGAGAATGATAAGGAGTTGTAACACTGTATAAGATCTATAAAACTTGACAAAAATACACAATGTGAGCTCATTTATGAGTAACAATTTTTGATCTTTTCTTTCAAAAGTATCTTAAAGTAAATACTCCAGTTTTAACCAAACTTATATTGATTCTAAGCTCTTTGAAATCAGACAGCTGATATTATTTTCTTTGTATCTCTAGAATCTTGCCCAGTAAGCAAGATATTTATAGACATTTAACAAAATTTGCAAAATAACATAGGTAGGAATTGCATGTGCTTGATTTTTCATAGATATAATAATTCGCTCACCACCCATTTTTGTGTCCCTACAAGGTGCTAGGCAACTATCATATATGCATGGGGGAGACAACTCCTGGCACTCATGGTGCTTAGAGTGTCAAAAGTTATAAAAAGCATTAACGAGGTCATCTGTCGTCAAATGTGTTTCCTTTGACTGCCTCATGATTCAACTACCCTTTTGAGGGTGGTTGTTCAAGACCTGCAGTTGCTCTCCAGTCCTTTTTGAGGGGCTTCTCTGGAGGCTCATCAGTAAAGAATCCATCTGTCAACCTGGGAAGGCAAGTTCTGTCTCTGGGTCAGGAAGATCCCTTGTCCAGAACCCTGGGAGTATATTGCATTATAAATATGCTCACAGAGTCAGGAAGCCATGGGTACAGGTACCTTGCTGTCTTAGCCCACTCTAGTTGCTCTAACAAAAAAACCACAGACTCAAAATAGTATACATAACAGAAAGGTATCTTTTGTAGTTTTGGAATCTGAAAGTCTGAGATAAAGGTGTTAGCGTGGTGAGGTGAGGGCCCTTTTCCATAATGAAGACTTCCTATTATATCTTCACATTCAAGCAGAGGCTGGAGACCTCCCTGGGGTCTCTATCATAAGGATGTTAATCTCACTCATTGGAGAAGGAAATGGCAATCCACTCCAGTATTCTTGCCTGGAGAATCCCATGGACAGAGAAGCCTAGTAGGTTACAGTCCACAAGGTCGCAAAGAGTCGGACACGACTGAGCGACTTCACCTTTACCTTCACCTAATCTCACTCATGAGGCCTTTCCCCTTACAACTTAAGAACCTCCCAAAAGCTCTGCCTCCTAATGTCATCACACTGGGCATTAGGATCCAAACATATGAGTTTTGCTGGGACACATTCATTCAGACCATAGCATTCCCTTTCTACATTCCAATGAAATCTTCAACTTCAATATTAGAATATAATGTCCCAGTGTACGATTAGAATTGTTGAGAAATGTGACAGGTTATAAATGAGCTCTATGTCTTATGAAACAAAAGTCTCAGTTCTAGTTGTTCTAATATAGTATGAAAATAATCAACATTGTGAAACTAACAGAAAACACAGTTTGTGTTCCACCATTAGCACAGACATTCCGGTCAGTACTGTGTCAGGCCGTTCTTCCCTGGCACAACACCCATACTTAGTGACAATGTTGACCAGCAAAACCCAGGAGTTATGCAAGAGAAATTTATTAAACTGCAAAATAAAAGTTTATTGGGGAAGAGTTTCAGACAAAATAGTGCTGCTCTATGGAGACTTGGTGAACTGCTTGTAAAGCAATGAACATGGTTTTACTTTTTGATAAAGTAGAAGCAGTAACTGTTCAAGTGTGTGTGTGTGTGTGTGTGTGTGTGTGTGTGTGTGTGTTTATGTATGTCTTTGCTTCCTGTGGGAGCTGGAGCTTTCTTGGTAGACCCTAGAAATTAAATCAATTTTGCAGCATCAGTGGTTGTGATCATCAAAGTCAGGCTAAGTTTATGGGCTTCTCTCCTTTGATTTATTGGTTCAGATTACAATGTTTTTAAGGCTTTCATTTGTGCTCAGGAGGGGAAGTGATTTAATATATATCATTGTTTATGTTTTATAAAGTAAAATCTGAAAAATACTGTTATGCTTCAAATATTATTTCATGACTACAGAATTAGGATGAACATTTTAGATAATAAAAAGATGCAAAATAGTCACTAAGATCTCAAAATTTCTATACTTTCAATACTAGAAATTTTATCTTTCAAAATAGAGTAGAATGAACTCCTTTAACTAGATGGGCTTGCGTGTTACATATGCAGGGTGAAACTCAATATGAGATGAATCTCTGGGGAAAAGTGTACTTTCTACAAGTTTCTGATATGTGACGTCAGCATCTAACAATTCAAAATTAGTAGTGCATCCCTTGAAAAGAAATTAATTTAACAATATAGGAAATTTCTAGACCTCAGCAACAATGGGCTACCATCCAATGTCTAAAATAGGTCAATATTTGGCTAAATAATAAACAGCATAGGCAGGAGGAGTAGGTGTGGTTCAGTTGGGTCATGGAGCTTGGCCACAGGTTCAAAACAAACCTCAAATCAATGTGTTTGGTCTGGTTTGCTTTTTTTTATATACTTCAATTCTTCTATTGTGTTTAAAAGCAATTGTAACTGTGAGTGAAAGCAAAATCTCTCCTCACTAGTCCAGGCATTTTTACAGTGAGGCTTACACACATTTTTGGTATAATCTGTTCTATATTTGTACATCATAACTTGAATAATTTCCCCTAATAATTCAACAGAGAAAATAATTGTTTTAACAAATAGTGCTAGAGCAATTGTTTTCCACATGCAAAAAAGTGAAATTAAATCCATAGCTCACACTGCATTAAAAAGTAACTTAAAATGGATCAAAGATGAAAATAAGAAATGTAAAATTATAAAGCTTCTAGAAATAAACAGGAGAAAAGCTTTCGGATCTGGGTTAAGCAAAGATTTATTGTGCTGTGCTTGTGCTTAGTCGCTCAGTCATGTCCGACTCTTTGCAACCCCGTGGACTGTAGCCCGCCAGGCTCCTCTGTCCATGGGGATTCTCCATGCAAGAATATTGGAGTGGATTGCTATGCTCTCCTCCGTGGGATCTTCCCAACCCAGGGATCAAACCCAGGTATCCAACATTGCAGATGGATTTTTTACCAGCTGAGCCACCAGGGAAGCTCAAGAATACTAGAGTGGGTAGCCTATCCCTTTTCCAGTGGATCTTCCCAGCCCAAAATTGAACTGGGGTCTCTCTCCTGCATTGCAGGCAGATTCTTTACCAGCTGAGTTACCAGGGAAGCCCTTCTTAGCTATTACAAGAAATCAAAGCCTATAAAAGAAACAAATGGACTTCATCAAAATTAAAAACTTCTGTTCTTTAAGAAACACCATTAAGGGAATGAAAAGAGGAACCACAGAGTAGGATAATACGATTGCAAGTCACATATCTGTTGTAGGATTTGTATATGCAACACATAATGAAATTCCAAAATTTAACAAGGAAATAAACGACCCAATTTTAAAAAATGGATTAAAGTACAAATATCCCACCAAAGAAGAAATATGCATGGTAAATGTGCAAATGACAAGAAATTCAATATTATTTGTTACTATAGAAATGCAAATTAAAAGCATAGGAGGTACCACTTTGCATTGGTACTAAAATGGCTAAAATTAAAAAGGCTGATTATACCAAATGTCAGAACGCAGGCGGAGGTACTCGGGTCTCCCATATACTGTTGAAGGGAATGTAAGGGGATACACTTTTGGAGTGGGTTGCCATTTCCTTCTCCAGGGGATCTTCTCGACCAAGGAATCGAACCCAGTGCAGTTCCCCTGCACTGCAGGCAGACTCTTTACCAACTGAGCCACCAGAAAAGCACCTCCCACCCCTCAAAAAAGTTACATGCACACCTACCGTATGAGACATCCACTCTAAGAGGAAAGGAAGTGTGTGATGAACCAATGATTTACACACAAATTTTTATTTATAGTGGCTTTGTTATGGCAAAGCTAGAAACAATGTGAGTATGTCAACTGATGAATGAATAAAGAAATTTTAGTACAGTCAGACAATATAATGCTACTTTCAGGAGCCTGGCATGCTCTAGTTCATAGGCTTGCAAAGAGTGGGACAAGACTTAGCAACTGAAAAACATTGATTCATACTCCAGCATAAATGAATCTCAAAATAATCAAATTGAATGAAAGAAGACAAAGGAAAGAGAATAGTTACTGAATGAATTTAAGAAAATAAAACAAAGGTGGACAGAAAATAAATTAGTGGTTTTCTGAAAGGAGAGCTAGAGAGAGGGATTATAAAAAAAGTATAAGAAAACATTTCAGAATATTTTTTTTTCCTGCTTTGCTTAGTCCCTCAGTCGTGTCTGACTCTTTGAAACTCTGGAGGCTATAGCCAGGCAGGCTCCTCTGTCCACTGGGTTTTTCAGGCAAGAATACCAGAGTGGGTTGCCATTTCCTTCTCCAGGGTATCTTCCTGTCCCAGGGATCGAGCTTGCATCTCCTGCAATGCAGGTGGATTCTTTATCCAGTGAGTCATCAGGGAATTCGACTGTGCTGATAGTCTCAAAGTCATAAAATTGTACAATCAAAACATACACAGTTTATGCCTGTCAATCGTATTGCCATAGAGTTGTTAAAATTTTTCTTGCTGAGTCTCACAATCTGGAAGTCACCTGGGTCTCTGAAGTTCTTGACTTCTAGAATTGGTTTTATTATAAAAGATGCTTTCTCAAACCTATGCTATATATTTATTCATGTGAATACTTTTCACACTTACGGTATGTATATGTACATACATGTTTATTTATAGGAGCATGTCTATGTAAGCAATAGAGATGATTTTGACTAGCTGCTGATTGTTGACTTCTTTTTATTTCTGACTTGCTGTTTATAAAAATGTAGAAAGGAACACAGTAACTGAGGCTGCTAGTCACTTATGGGCTATAACTCTCTTTTTCCCAAGGAGAAAAGAGCAGCACAAATGCCAAGTACAAACTCTGAAAAGGACTCCATCCCACATACTATATGTGCCACTGTTAGAAGAGCTCAATGCCAGTATCAAGGCACTGGCATTAGAATGGATACAGTATAGTAGTGAACTGGAACTCTGCAACTCTTCCACATAGAGTAGCTATTAATACTAACACTCTTTTCCTTTTCTCTGGTGCTACAATGGTATGATTTTTTATGGTTAATTAAAATTAAAATTTGTAATAAAATTTACAATTTAAAGCTTTTGCCAATACATACAGCATAAAATTATTATGAAGAAAGCAGTGAAATTGTAACTGAGTTTCACTTTTCAAAAGATCATTTACACGGATTGGGTCAACTCAACTCATTTTCACAAATGGCTATTAATCAGAGGTGTACATCAGAGTTACAAGTTGGGCTTTTTAAGACTACCCATGCCTGGACTCCCATTTCACACCTATGGATTTGGGAAAAGAAAGATAAAACCTGGAAGGGTCTCAAAAGTGATTTGATATCAACTGATGGTAAGCAAACATTGATTTAGAAGAAATAAATTAATGGGAAATATATCACCATAACTAAATAATGGAAGGACCACAATTATCTCATCAACTGCCATTCTGATATTTGAATAAATATCATGACCTTAGCCATGGGATATATTATGCTCCAGTGGGTCCATAAACTATTTTGTGTGTTGACAAAGTTGCATCTGCCTGGTGAGAGAGAGAGTGGGAACTATAAAAATAACTTTGATATAAGACAATTTCACCACAATTGTACTCTTACAAAAGTCCCAGAAGCCTGATTCCATGAATTTAAGCATTTGAGTATTTCATATTGAACTCAAGGAAGTTCAGGTCTTATATACACAGGGAATTGTTGGGTTCAGTTGATTTGAATGTATTGAACTCTGATATAAACATGCTGCTTGCAAACCTCAGTAGCCCTGGAGCTGGGAGCTGCACAATGCATTGATTGTCAGATGCAGAGAACTTAGAGACAATTATGGAGCTTGAGGATATTTCTTATGTTTTATCTGTAATAATGCTTGTTCTTCATAAGGTTTATAATGGTTAATAATCTGAGTCCAAAGTTCTATGGTGAAGTGTGTTTTCAAGTATATTTTTCCTTTTCATGTTACCAGCAGTCCTACGAGGTAGGTACTATTATCCCATTTTATACTTGAGGACACTGAGGGATCGAGAAGACCAGGTTATGGCCAAAGGGAATGCATTTTCAAAGATGCAGGGCCAGGATTCTGATTCCTGTTGGTTCAATGGCAAACCTCTGCCACCTTTGCTTTTTTTTTTTTTTTTTAAGTGCATGACTATTTTCTATTTCATTAGGAACCATTAAAGCAGTTAGGAGATATCTTCCATGTATTCCCAACAACGGATCGACATGCCATGCATGGCCAACAAAGGGACTCAGCCGTACATATAGATGGATCCATTCTCCCCCCAGGGCCCCTCCCATGCAGGCTGCCACACAACATTGACAGAGTTCTCTGTGCTGTGCAGTAGAACCTTGCTGGTCATCCCTTTTAAATATAGGAGTGTGTACATGGCATTCCCAAACTCCCTAACTATCCCTTCTCTTCACCCTTCTCGCCTGGCAACCACAAGTTCTTTCTCTAAGTCTTGAGTCCGTTTCTGTTTTGTAAATAAGTTCATTTGTGACATTTCTTTTCAGGTTCTGCATATAAGGGATGCTGTAAGGTATTCCCCCTTATCTGTTTGACTTATTTCCCTCAGTATGACAATCTCTAGGTCCACCCATGTTCTTGCAAATGGCATTATTTCATTCATTTAATGACTGAGGAATATTCCATTGTATATATGTGTCTTGTGGCTTGAGCTCAGTCACTCGGCCATGTCCGACTCTTTGTGGCCCCATAGACTATACCCTGCCAGGCTCCTCTCTCTGTGGAGTTTTGCAGGCAAGAATACTGGAGTGGGTTTCCATTCCCTACTTCAGGGTATCTTCCTGATTCAGGGATTCAACCTGCATCTCTTGCATTGGGGGGTGGAGTCTTTAGCACTCCAGCCACCTGGGAAGCCCATTATACGGACCTCTTCTTCTTTATCCATTGCTCTGTCAATGGGCATTTAGGTTGCTTCCATGTCCTCACTATTATAAACAGTGATGCAATGAATATTGGGGTGCATGTATCCCTTTGAACCTTTTTTTTTTTCCTCCAGGTATATGCCCAGGAGTGGGATTGCTGGATCATAAGTGAAGTGAAGTTGCTCAGTCGTGTCCGACTCCATCCATGGGATTTTCCAGGCAAGGGTACTGGAGTGGGCTGCCATTTTATGGCAGCTCAATTTTTAGTTTTTTTTAAAGCATCTCCGTACTCTTCTCCATAGTGGCTGCACCAATTTACATTCCCGCCAACAGCGTGGGAGAGCTCACTTCTCTCTGTACCCTCTCCAGCATTTATTGTTTGTGGATTTTCTGAAGTCAGCCCTTTTGATTGGTGTGAGGTGATATCTCTTTGATTTGCCTTTCTCTAATAAATAGCGGTGTTGAGCATTTTCTTGGTCTAAAACTTTGGAATCTTAAGCAGGTGCAAGGCTTTCTGCCTCTCAAGTTTGCGCTGGACTGTTGTGTGCCAGGGAAGTTGCAGAGTTCCAGGGCTCTTTGGAACCTTTCCATTTCCTCAGGAAGAGGATGGGAAGGAATCTCAGCATAATCTCTGAATCTTTCTTCCAGGAATTCCTGAAGTATAACAGAGCTAGAAAGGGCTCTCAGGATAAAACTCAGGTGTTGTTAACAGGAGAAAAGAATGACAACATGTGAAGGGACTTTGGAGACCATTATTACAAGGTAAACCTTGCTTCCATTGCAACATACTCTAATAATCATCATTGTCATCGACATTTATTTTTTAACACCTTGCTGTGCAGTAATTTCACTTTTCTTATTTGTAATAGTTAACTGTATGTGTCAACTTGACTGGCCATGGGATTTCCAGATTAACACTATTTCTGGACGTTTCTATGAGGGTATTTCTAGATGCGATTAGCATTTGCATCAGTGAACTCAATAAAGTAAATTGCCTTTTCCATTGTGGGTGAGCATCTCTCAATTTATTGAGGGCCTAAACAGAAAAATTCACCCTTTTTTCCCTGATGCACTGGTTGAGCTGAAGACATTTCATTTCAACCACTCTTGGTCATCAAATAAGTTCAGTAAATGGAACTTACACCATCAGTGATCTTGGTTTCAGGTCTCTGGACTCAGACTAAATTACACTGTGTGTTTTCCTGGGTCTCCAGCTTGTAGATGGTGGACCATGGGATTTCTCAGCCTATATAAATCTTGTGAACTAATTCCTCATAATAAACCTCCAATATGAATATATTCTTAGTTCTCTCTTTATGATTGCAAAATCATTAACTGATTTCTTTCAGGGAAAAGTAACTCTAATGGTCAAGTGTTAAATGACTGATTGTGTAATTCATGGCTAATATTCACATCATTTCTGGTTTGAAAACTCTAGAAACAAACTTGGTTTTTAGGCTGCATTAAAATGTGGTATAAAGAGGCCATTTATTTCTCACTACTCTGATTAATTGCTCATTTGGATAGTTGATCACCACATTGTCTGAAACATTAATCGGTAGCCAGTTAAACAATACCTCTGATTTTGTTTAGGAGCACTTGGCCAAGAGTGAGGGAAAAAAGTGTCAAACACCCACTGGTAACCAAACCTTCATGATCATTATTGAAATTTCCTCAGAGTTCATTTTGACATTGTCCCACAGATGAGATTTCTGGAACTTAAGGAAATCAGGTTATTTAATTTAGCAAGTTCTGTATTATGTGCCAGTATGGGGTTGGCACTCTGTATTCTGTGACAAGGAGAAGTCTCCTGCAGAATAGACTGGAATTGGGGGAAGATTCTGTAGAAAATCCAGAAAATATGGATGAGGTTAACATAATATACTAACTATATTAACTAACTATATTACATAGCAATTTTTAACTGCTTCAGTAACAGCAGAATTCCCTGAGGCAGGCAATGGCTTGCCTCCTGTTGCAGCTGTAAACTCATGCTGATATGTGGCAGAAGCAACACGATACTGTAAAGCAATTATTGTTCCATTAAAAACAAAACAAAAAAATCCAAAATATAGTGGCGTGAAAAGTACATCATTTCTCACAAAAGTTTGGGTTGGTTGGGCAGTTCTGCTATTATCTCCCTAGGTTACTCATGTATTTGCCTTCAGCTAGTGGGTTTGTTGGGACTAGCCTCAGCTAGAGCACCAGAACGGTGAGACATTGCTCCTATGGTGGACTCAGTGTCTCTCTGCCCACGTGCTCGGTAATCTTTCCTTAACCTAAACCAGCCATCTAATATAGTGTCTCGCTTCCAAAAGGGAATGTTCTAAGATAACTAGACCTCTAGTTGTTCTGTTCATACCACATATTATAATATCCTGTTGACCAAGGAAAGTCACACGGCCAAGGCAACAGTCAGGGTGTCAACAACGGGAAGCATGGTTCACTCTAGGCCACTATGCACTGGTCTAACATAGCTTCTAAGTGTCTGGACCCTGAGCCGGTTACTACACTTTTCTGATACCAGCTTCCATCTAGGTAATATGGCATTAAACATAGTACCTCTTTCATGGCCATGGGTTAAAGACTAAGGGGTAACAGATATAAAGTGTTTGGAATGGGGACTGTCACGTAGAAAGTGTTATAGAAAATTTTGTCTTACTATCATCAGCAGCAGCATTATTTTCCTTGTTACTGATTTTTTTGTGCTGTGTTTTTATCTTGCTATGGTCTTAGACAGTATATCATAGTGCCCCCAACTTCAGAGACATGACTCTATCATGAAGGAGGTGACTCTGTAGAGAAGATAGCACACAATAATACAGAATTCCAGGGCAAGGTGCTGTGACAGGGATTGGAAAGTGACATTTTAGGGAGGAGCAAAGGTACATTTCCTAGAATTCTGCTATGTAAGACACACTGCATCTATCATAAACTAATACATCTTTATACTATGTAAGATTGTAACATACAAGCATAAAAATCAACTCATATCTAAGTAAGTGTACACATTTTAGTTCATTCTCAATAGCTTTACTTCTTTATTTACTATGTGACATCTTTAATGGTTCATAATTCAGCACTTCACATGTACCAGGATGAAAACTGTACTTCATTCTGAGTAAAGGTCTAGAACTAAGAAAATAAGAGATAACTATGTCAGCTGATTTCTAAGCAACTCAACTGAATCAGTGCTATTAATAACATCATCCTATACATTCCAGGGAGAGGTTTCTTATAATGTGATATAGGGTCTGGTCTCCACAGAAAGAAATAATAAACATAAGGGTGAACATTTATTCAGAGTTTGTCATGGGCAGGCTTTATACTCTGAGCTTTGCATGTGATTCTTGTTGAAAGTTCTCTGTCTGGGCTGTGGTCTTTTTTTTTTTTTTTTTGCAACTGATTGTAATAGGAGGTCGTGGTCTTCCCCAGTGGCTCAGAGGTAAAGTACACTGCAATACATGAGATTCAGGAAATATGGATTCAGTCCCTGGGTTGGGAAGATCCCCTGGAGGGGGGAATAGCAACTCACTCCAGTAACCTTGCCCACAAAAGTTCATGGACAGAGGAACCTGGCAGGCTACAGTCAATGGGGTTGCAGCATTGGAGTGGACTGAGCAACTGAGCACATATATGGTTGATTATATTGGTATTCACAGATCTTTATTTCCCCACCCCTATCTTGGGACAAGTATTCTCATTCTGTTCACTCATGCTGGGCTCAGCCCTGTGGTGTGCTTGGGCCAAAGAGTGTGAGTGACACAGCACACATCACATCCCAGCAGGAGGTTTAGCGTCACCATGCGATGGTCTTGTCACTCTTGGTCTTTCCTCCTCCATGAGAATGGGAGGACCAGATCAGGGGTGCTCCCTTTGCCAGAATCTCAGAAAGAGGAGACCCATAGCCTGGCACCAACCTGCAGCTTAGAGCAGTATCAACTGTTATTCACCCTCATGTAACATGAGCAAAAATAAACAACTATAGTTAAAATCCCTGGGACATAGGAATCATTCATTAGCACCACGGCCTAATTAGGTTGAAATGTTTCCCTTCCCTGAGCAGATTATTCAGAACCAAACCGTGTCTCTGGGCTGCATGTCTTTGCACAATGGCACTGAGTTGCAGCAACTTCTTGTATTCTCCCTGGTAACAGAAAGGAAGTGATCGACACATAGACCAGTGCAGACCCTCTCGCAAACCGAGAATTAAAAAAAAAAAAAAAAAAAATTACAACTCAGTACAAAGAAGACAACTCAGTTTTAAGAATGAGCAAGAAAATTGAACAGAAATAGCACGAAAGAAGATATACAAGCAATTGGTAACCACAGGACAAATATTCAAACATTCAGTTCAGTTCAGTCACTCTGTCACGTCCTACCCTTTGTCAGACCAGGAATGCAGAGTGCCAGGCCTCCCTGTCCATGACCAAACCCAGGAGTCTACTCAAACACATGTCCATTGAGTTGGTGATGCCTTCCAGCCATCTCATCCTCTGTCGTCCCCCTCTCTTCCTGCCCCCAATCCCTCCCAGCATCAGGGTCTTTTCCAATGAGTCAACTCTTCGCATGAAGTAGCCAAAGTATTGGAGTTTCAGCTTTAGCATAAGTCTTTCCAATGAACACCCAGGACTCATCTCCTTTAGGATGGAATGATTGGACCTCCTTGAAGTCCAAGGGACTCTCAAGACTCTTCTCCAACTCCACAGTTCAAAAGCATCAATTCTTCAGTGCTCAGCTTTCTTCACAGTCCAACTCTCACATCCATACATGACCACGGGAAAAACTATAGCCTTGACTAAATTGACCTTTGTTGGCAAAGTAATGTCTTTTGAATATGCTATCTAGGTTGGTCATAACTTTCCTTCCAAGGAGTAAGCGTCTTTCAATCTCATGGCTGCAATCACAATCTGCAGTGATTTTGGAGCACCAAAAAATAGTCTGACACTGTTTCCACTGTTTCCCCATCTATTTCTCATGAAGTGATGGGTCCAGATGCCATGATCTTCGCTTTCTGAATGTTGAGCTTTAAGCCAACATTTTCACTCTCCTCTTTCACTTTCATCAAGAAGCTTTTTAGTTCCTCTTCACTTTCTTCCATAAGGGAGGTGTTATCTGCTATCTGAGGTTATTGATAAGTCTCCCGGCAATCTTGATTCCAGCTTGTGCTTTCTCCAGCCCAGCATTTCTCATGATGTACTCTGCATATAAGTTAAATAAGCAGGGTGACAACATACAGCCTTGACGGACTCCTTTTCCTATTTGGAACCAGTCTGTTGTTCCATGTCCAGTTCTAACAGTTGCTTCCTGACCTGCATATGGGTTTCTCAAGAGGCAGGTCAAGTGGTCTGGTATTCCCATCTCTTTCAGAATTTTCCACAGTTTGTGATCCATACAGTCAAAGGCTTTGATATAGTCAATAAAGCAGAAATAGATGTTTTTCTGGAACTCTCTTGCTTTTTCCATGATCCAGCAGATGTTGGCAATTTGATCTCTGGTTCCTCTGCCTTTTCTAAAACCAGCTTGAACATCTGGAATTTCATGGTTCACATACTGCTGAAGCCTGGCTTGGAGAATTTTGAGCATTACTCTACTATCATGTGAGATGAGTGCAATTGTGTGGTAGTTTGAGCATTCTTTGGCATTGCCTTTCTTTGGGATTGGAATGAAAACTGACCTTTTCCAGTCCTGTGGCCACTGCTGAGTTTTCCAAATTTGCTGGCATATTGAGTGCAACACTTTCACAGCATCATCTTTCAGGATTTGAATCAGCTCAACTGGAATTCCATCACCTCCACTAGCTTTGTTTGTAGTGATGCTTTCTAAGGCCCACTTGACTTCACAATCCAAGATGTCTGGTTCTAGGTGACTGATCACACCATCATGATTATCTATGTCATGAAGATCTTTTTTGTACAGTTCTTCTATGTATTTTTTCCACCTCTTCTTAAAATCTTCAGCTTCTTTTATGTCCATACCTTTTCTGTCCTTTATCAAGCCCATCTTTGCATAAAATATTCCCTTGGTATCTCTAATTTTCTTGAAGCGATCTCTAGTCTTTTGTATTCTGTTGTTTTCTTCTATTTCTTTTTTTTTTCTTTTTGGTGCATTGGCCGGGAAACGAATTCTATTTCTTTCCATTGATTGCTGAGGAAGGCTTTCTTATCTCTCCTTGCTATTCTCTGGAACTCTGCATTCAGATGCTTGTATCTTTCCTTTTCTCCTTTGCTTTTCACTTTTCTTTTCACAGCTATTTGTAAGGCCTCCCCAGACAGCCATTTTGCTTTTTTGCATTTCGTTTCCATGGGGAAGGTCTTGATCTCTGTCTCCTGTACCAGATGGTCAACACCGGAATCAGATTGATTATATTCTTTGCAGCCAATGATGGAGATGCTCTATACAGTCAACAAAAACACAACCCATCATGAACTCCTTATTGCCAAATTCAGACTTAAATTGAAGAAAGTAGGGAAAACTACTAGATCATTCAGGTATGACCTAAATCAAATCCGTTATGATTATACAATGGTAGTGAGAAATAGATTTAAAGGGCTAGATCTGATAGACAGAGTGCCTGATGAACTATGGACAGAGGTTCGTGACATTCAAACCATTAGTAATCAGAAAAACGCAAAGTAATAGTGCAATGAGATACAACCAGAAACTTATGTAAACAATTGTAAAATAAAAAGAAAACTTACAATTCCCCAAAGTGGAAAAGATGCAAAATAATTACAACTCTCATATGTTCCTGGTGAGACTGGAAAATGTTAATCTCTTTGACAGTTTCATGTAAAGTAAAACATAAAGTTACTATATCACTTGGAAATTTTACTCCTATGCATTCATCTAAAATAATTGAAACTACATATCTGCAAAGATGTACAGAAGTATTCATATAAGCTGTATTCATACTAGTGACAAGCTGCAAACAACTCAAATGGCCATCAGCAGGTAAACTGATAAATGACTTGTGTTGTATTCATACAGTGGGATATAACTCAGCAATAGATAAAATCAGAGTACTGATAGATGCACAACAGCTGTATCTCAAAAACTGTGCTAAATAAAAAGACAAAAAACGACTACTTACTGTGTGGCTCCTTTTATACACACTTCTAGAATAGGCAGGACTTGCATTCAGTAACAGAGAACAGATCACTTACTTTCTGGGGGTGGAGATGGGCCTCCTGACTACAAGGAGGCACAAAAAATCTCTCTGGGCTAATGGATGCAGTCTCGGTTGCAGTGGCAGTTACACACATGCCTAGATCTGTCCATAGGTAATTTTAACTGTGTTTAAATCATACTACAAAAATTAACTTAAATATAAAGTAACATAATTTATAAGAAGAGTAGAATGCCCCAAATTGAAAGAGCAGTAACTACCTCCTAAATGTTTAGTGTGTGCCATTGCCAAGATGAATCTGTTTCACGATGAAACATTCCCATGATGAAACTGATTCAAACCCTTATCACTTAGAAATATCTCCAAGTTTCTTATCACTTAGATATGTTTCTAAGTGAACATGTCTGATTCTACATCGTCCTTCACCTTCTAATTCCACCTTATTCTTTTGACATTAACTAGATACCACCCTTATGGCAGAAAGTGAAGAGGAACTAAAAAGCCTCTTGATGAAAGTGAAAGAAGAGAGTGAAAAAGTGGGCTTAAGGCTCAACATTCAGAAAACGAAGATCATGGCATCTGGTCCCATCACTTCATGAGAAATAGATGGGGAAACAGTGGAAACAGTGTCAGACTTTATTTTGGGGGGCTCCAAAATCACTGCAGATGGTGACTGCAGCCATGAAATTAAAAGACACTTACTCCTTGGAAGGAAAGTTATGACCGACCTAGATAGCATATTGAAGAGTAGAGACATTACTTTGCCAACCAAGGTCCATCTAGTCAAGGCTATGGTTTTTCCAGCGGTCATGTATGGATGTGAGAGTTGGACTGTGAAAAAGGCTGAGTGCCGAAAAATTGATGCTTTTGAACTGTGGTGGTGGAGAAGACTCTTGTGAGTCCCTTGGACTGCAAGAAGATCCAACCAGTCCATTCTGAAGAAGATCAGCCCTGGATGTGCTTTGGAAGGGATGATGCTAAAGGTGAAACTCCAGTATTTTGGCCACTTCATGTGAAGAGTAGACTCATTGGAAAAGCCTCTGATGCTGGGAGGGATTGGGGGCAGGAGGAGAAGGGGAGACAGAGGATAAGATGTCTGGATGGCATCACCGACTCGATGGACGTGAGTTTGAGTGAACCCCAGGAGCTGGTGATGGAGAGGGAGGCCTGGCGTGCTGCAATTCATGGGGTCGCAAAGAGTTGGACACAACTGAGTGACTGAGCTGAACTGAACTGAGACCTTCTATGGGCTTCTCTGGTGATTCAGATGGTAAAGAATCCATCTGAATGGATGCAGGAGAATGGATCCATCTCCTGCAATGCAGGAGATTCAGGTTTGATCCCTGGATTGGGAAGATCCCCTGGAGGAGGGCATGGCAACCCACTCCAGTATGCTTGGAGAATCCCCATGGACAGAGGAGACTGGTGTGCTACAGGCCATGGGGTCCCACAGTTGAACACAACTGAGCGACTAAGTGTAACACAGCACAGACCTTCCATAGATAGTCCCTATAGTAAGATTCTATTGTAGTAATTAGTGAAGATTAAGGAATACTCATGAAGACCCTACTGGCCAAGTCAACCCTGGCAATCAAACAGTAACCAACATGACAAGCTTCTTGGTGTCTAGTACTTCTTGCTACCTTCTTGATACTAAGTCTTCCCTTTTCATTCAATTACCAGTCTCCTTCCACCCATTCTGACAGTCTGTGAGGTGTAAATCAAGTGTGACATCAAGGAAAAGTTTTAATATACAAAAACATCAGACTTCCACTCTGACTCATATCCAATTTATAAATTATAAATAAATCATTTTAAAATGCTTATATATTTTTTACTTTGATAGAAGTGCTTGTGCCAAGTGACAAATCAATGAGTTCTTATATATTACTTGTTTTCTAGTTGACATTTTAAAATTATAATTACTATACTAAAAAATGTAAACAATAAATTTTAAAATAGATTTCTAAGTGAATCTCAAATTTAGGTTTATAAAGCAACCACTAAGTAAAATAGAACCTGAATTCTTACTGAAATATATAGAAATAGACTTTTCATAAGGACTGCAATTTAAAATCCCAGATGATTATATATTTATATAATATATTTATGAAGAGAACCAAGAGAAATGAGGCATTATTTTCATGAGCAGCAACATTATTCTTATTTTTTGACACAGAAACACCTACTAGTGATAAAAACATTTTCAACCACAGGAAGTATTTTTGCTATTTCATCCATCTCTGTACTGAAAACTATTGGTTTCTCATTATAGACTGGAACAGAACCTATTGTTTTGGAGGAAAGGAAATGATCAATGTTGGTTAGTAGAAGAAGAATATGGAAGTCAGTGAAAACAAAATAATGAGTACGGGTTACAAAGACCTTGCATGCACACATTTGCAGTCACCTCAGTTTTGTCTGACTCTTTGTGACCTCATGGACTGTAGTCCCCCAGAATCCTTTGTCCAAGGAGTATTTCCTGCAAGAATACTGGAATGGGTTGCCATGTCCTCCTCCAGAGGATCTTCCAGACCCAGGGGTCAAACTCACATCTGTGTATCCTGAACTTCAGGCATATTCTTTACTGCTGAATCACCAAAAACCTTCTGAACACCTTATGACAAGTTGCATCAACTGTGTTCGACTCTTGCTGCTGCTGCTAAGTCGCTTCAGTCGTGTCCAACTTTGTGCAGCCCCATAGACATCAGCCCACCAGGCTCTCCTGCCCCTGGGATTCTCCAAGCAAGAACACTGGAGTGGGTTGCCATTTCCTTCTCCAACGCATGAAAGTGAAAAGTGAAAAGTGAGAGTGAAATCACTTAGTCGTGTCTGACTCTTCATGACCCCATGGACTGCAGCCTACCAGACTTTTTCGTCCATGAGATTTTCCAGGCAAGAGTACTGGAGTGGGGTGCTCGACTCTTAGGAAGAGGCAAATTCATAAGCAGAGTCAATGTGAAGACATTTTCTGACTACAGTTATGAAAGGAAACAAAATTCCAGTTGATGTTTGAAAAATTGAATAGAAAGACTAACTCAGACTGAACTCTTTATATTGCCCTCTCAGTAGACATGGCAATAGGAAACTCTTAAAAAATTTAAAAAAAAAGTATGTCATCATACTTAGTGGTGAAGTCAAAAGCTACTTGTGGTTTGGATAGCTCCATGTAGGGGAAGGTGGGATGTTTAGTGAAGTGTGGAAAAGATTTATAATATGTTACAATAAAGGGGATTGAAGCAATGAAGGGAAATAATATCAGTAACTAAATTGAATTAATTTAGATGTGCGTATGAGAGATTAAAATTATTGTTGACCTGTTGCTCTCCACCTCAGATACACAGATGACACCACCCTTATGGCAGAAAGCAAAGAAGAACTAAAGAGCCTCTTGATGAAAGTGAAAGAGGAGAGTGAAAAAGTTGGCTTAAAGCTCAACATTCTGAAAACTAAGATCATGGCATCCAGTTCCATCACTTACTTCATGGCAAATAGATGGGGAAACAATGGAAGCAGTAAGAGATTTTATTTTGGGGGGCTCCAAAATCACTGCAGATAGTGACTGTAGCCATGAAATTAAAATTAAATTCTTGCTTCTTTGAAGAAAAGCTATGACTAACCTAGACAACATATTAAAAAGCAGAAACATTACTTTATCAACAAAATTTTGTCTAGTCAAAGCTATGATTTCTCCAGTAGTCATGTATGGATGTGAGTGTTGGACTATAAAGAAAGCTGAGCCCTGGAGAATGGATGATTTTGAACTGTGGTGTTGGAGAAGAGTCTTGAGAGTCCCTTGGACTGCAAGGAGATCAAACCAGTCCATCCTAATGGAAATCAGTCCTGAATATCCATTGGAAAGACTGATGTTGAAGCTGAAACTCCAGTACTTTGGTCACCTGATGCAAAGGAGCAACTCATTTGAAAAGACCCTGATGCTGGGAAAGATTGAAGGCAGGAGGAGAAGGGGATGACAGAGGATGAGATGGTTGGATGGCATCACTGACGCGACGGACATGAGTTTGAGTAAACTCTGGGAGTTGGTGATAGACAGGGAAACCTGGCGTACTGTGGTCCATGGGGTCACAAAGAGTCAGACACGACTTAGCAACTGAACTGAACTGAACCGATTCAAATATTAAACTGTGTAGCTGGATATTCACTGTAGTATTTTGAATAGTGCCACCCAAAAGTTATGTCCATGCAGAACCGCAGAATATGACTTATTTCAGTTCATTGTCTCTACAAATGGTACTAAGGTAAGGACCTATAGACAAGATCATTATGGATTAGGCCTTATCATAAATCCAACGACAAGTATACTTATATGAGACAGAAAGAAGACACAGAGACGCAAAGGGAAGGGCCATGGGATGATGGTGGCAGAGACTGGAGTAGTGCAACTACAAGCCAGGGAGCATGGAGGGTTGCTGGCAGGGCCAGAAGCTGGGAAGGAGACTTGGACCAGAAGCTCCCTTGAAGCCTCTGGAAGGAACTAACCTTTTGATAATTTTGATTTCACACATCTGGACTTCAGAACTATGACAGCACAGATTTTGTTATTTTAAGTCACTGGATCTGTGATAATTTATTACTAAGATACTAACGCGTTCATTTTGTCATTCCTCTCCTGCTGCATCAGCCCCTCGAGGACTGTAAGAACTACATAAGATTTATGTTGTTATTTTATAGCCACTAACTCGTGCCCAACTCTTTGTAACCCCATGGACTGCAGCTTGCTAGGCTTCCCTGTCCTTCACTATCTCCCGGCATTTGCTCAAACTCATGTTCATTGAGTTGGTGATGCCATCCAACCATCTCATCCTCTGTTGTCCCCTTTCCCTCCTGCCCTCAATCTTTCCCAACATCAAGGACTTTTTCTAATGAGTTGGCTTTTTGCATCACGTGGCCAAAGTATTGAAGCTGCAACTTCAGCATCAGTCCTTCCTGATCAGTCCAAGCCTGAATATTCAGGGTTGATTTCCTTTAGGATTGACTGGTTTGATCTTGCTGTCAAAGGACTTTCAAAGTCTTCTCCAGAACCACAAGTCAAAAGCTTCAATTTTTTGGCGAGCATTTGGTCAGAGCCTAGAGATAAGATCCTCTTGATAAATCTTAGTTATCATGGTACATTGAATAGTGGCGACCCCAAAAAGATGTCCATTCAGAACCACAGGATGTGACCTCATCTGATTTTTTTTTTTTTTAATGATAGAACTAAGATAATGATCTTGAAATGAAGTCATCAGGATTAGGGTTTGTCTCAAATCCAATGACAAGTGTACTTATAAAAGATAGAAAAAGAGAAGACACATAGAGACATACAGAAAGACACAGAGGGAAATATCATGTGGTGGTCATTCTTGGTGGTGGAGAAAGTCTGGTGTCATTGCTATTATTTCTATTTCTAATCATTAGTCTAGTCAACGTATCTTAAATAGAAACATCAATTTGAATGAGAAATATTAATGATAGATATCACAAAGGTTAAGGAACTCATTGGAGAACTCAAATGTATTTGCAATGCTTATTTTGGAACTTTCCAATTAACAGCTGATGAAGTTGTGATGCCAGGAACTGAGTCGAAGTTGTCTGTAGCAGCATGGATATACCTGACATAAACAATTAGACTGATAATGGCCACTGTGTCGTACACTTCCCTAAAAACTTTCAGTGTCTCTACAAGGTCTCTCAGTGACTCTTTTAATCCTACCTCTAAAATGGTTTTTAGCTATGGTTAAACACACAGTGAAAACTCTATAAATAAAAACTCTAACCTACATTAAAAGAAAAAGAAACTTGCATTAAAAAGCAGAGACACTACTTGGCCAACAGAAGTCTGTAGAGTCAAAGCTATGGTATTTCCAGTACTCACATACAGATGCGAGAGTTGGACCATAAAAGAAGGCTGAGCACCAAAAATTGATGCTTTTGAACTATAGTGTTGAAGAAGACTCTTGAGAGTCCCTTGGACTGCAGGGAGATCCAACCAATCCATCCTAAAGGAAATCAGTCCTGAATATTCATTGGAAGGACTGATGTTGAAGCTTAAGCTCCAACGCTTTCACTACCTAAAGCAAAGAGCCTATTCATTGGAAAAGACCCTGATACTAAGAAAGACTGAGGGCAAAAGAAGAAGGAGATGGCAGAGGATGAGATGGTTTGGTAGCATCACTGATTCAACAGACATGAATTTGAACAAACTCCAGGAGAGAGTGAAGAACAGGGGAGCCTGGAGTGGTGCAGTCCATGGGGTCAAAAAGAGTCGGACAAGATGTAGTGAGTGAACAAGAACTACATATTTTTATACTGAAATTCATGAAAACAAGGAGGATAAAAATCATATTTTCTCCCTCACTGCCTCTAAGTATATGTATGGATAAAGTTAATGTAAAATGTTTTAAACAGATATGTCTATCATAGAAGAAATGAATGAGAACAAGAAGGAATAGTACACAACTGATGAAATAATAAACTTAAAAACAGAGGAAAATTATCACCTCTAACTGTCAATAAATGCAGAAGTTTTTGCAGATAATTGGTAATTTATTTTATAAAGCTTTCTCTTGCAAACACAATGCAGCTAATATGATGACAACTCTCTAGTTTGATATACAGCATATTATAATTTTGAAAGCAATGTTATTATAAAAAATTCATTTGCTGGTAATAGTCAAATAAATTTTCAAAAGAAAAACAAATAAGTATTAAAAATATTTCCACAGGGCCTTGCTCTTCTAATGGAAATGCTAAATACAATAACAAGAAACGTTTGTTAATTAAAAGCCATTTTTAAGCTTTCAATTTTACTGTTTCCTCTGTTTAATTCAGTAGAAAAGGAAAACAGAGAAACAAAATTTTTAAAAGGAAGAACTTTACAAAGATACTACAGTTAAGAGATACTACTGTTGATTTATTTGATGTTCAATTATTAATTTCTATTTTTGTTTCATAGGGAAACTGGGTTGCATAAGCATAGATGTATATAATTTGAAATTGCATTTTAAGGTACTATTTTATTTGCTTGTTGTGGTTAATTGAAGTAGATGTAGCTTACCCTACAAAATGGTGATTAAACATTCTACAGAGTTAGTAAAGGGATGAAAAATAACCCTAGGCTTCATATTCACCTTTAAAAAAAATATCTTTAGCTTGTAGACACAATGGGGGAAGGAAAGAGTGGGACAAATGGAGAAAGCAACCACTGACATATCTACAGGACTAAGTGAAAAATAGATAGCTGGTGAGAAGTTGCTATATAAAAGAGGGAACCCAGCTTGGTGCCCTGTGATGACCCTAGAGGGGCGGGATTAGGGCCTAGGAGGGAAGCTCAAGAGGGAGCTCAATGTGGCTAATTTGTGCTTGACAGGATCCAACACAGCATTGCAAAGCGATTTTCTTCCAATTAAAAAATAAACAAAAATTTTAAAAGTAAAAAGCCTACATTTCAGTGACTCATAGTACTTCATCTTTTCTTTTCATCTTAGTTGAGAATTCAGGTCCTTCTCAGTGGAGAGCTTTCTGAAACTGCTGAATATGATATGAAGAGCACAGTTAGTGATCAGTTGCGCTAAGTTCTTGTATTGATTTTGTGACTAGCTTAAGTCATTTCTTGGAGAAGAAAACGGCAACCCCCTCCAATACTCTTGCTTGGAAAATCCCATGGATGGAGGAGAAGCCTGGCAGGCTACAGTCCATAGGGTCGCAAAGAATCAAACATGACTAAACAACTTCACTTTCACTTTCTGTTTAATTTTAAGTCATTCTTTACAGAAATCAGGGCTCAAGTAAATTATTTATGTATTGGAGATAATACCTACTCTATCCATTTAGTGCCTGGATAAGGAAATGGAAACCTACTCCTGTATTCTTGCCTAGGAAATCCCATGGACAACGGAGTCTAGAGAGCTACAGTCCATGGGGTCACAAAGAGTCAAACAGGACTTAGAGACTAATAGCAACATCCATTTCATAAATGTATTTTGAAATAAATTGGGGTATAAATATAAATGATAGTACTTTGCAAATTGACATATGACATAGTAACATGAGGTAATAATAATACTAGTCTTGCTAAAATGAATAAATGCATTTATGAGTCAGGGTTCAATCAGGAAAATGGAAGGCATCCTAAGGATTTTAAGAGAATGATTTAACACAAAGTATTAGGGAGTTAAGGCTTATTGAAGGCTAATGGGGCAAAGGCCAGGAAAGCTACCAATAACCTTCATCAGACCAGTGGGTATGAAGTCAGAAGAAGCTACTGGCTCAGATTTCGGATGCCTGGAAAGGCAGAACATGTTTTATGTGAGGCTGTCTGGACTCTCCTAGCCAACAATCTCTTCTAAGCTCACCTGGTGTCTAGCTTCTGCCTCAGGAGCAATGATGGCTTCTGCTTTGAATTCACCAGATCACCAGGAAGTGACTCTCATTGGCTGAATCTAACCCAAACCTTCTGCCAAGGATTCTGGGAAATGCAATTCCCCCACACTTGAGAGCAAAGAATGGATAAAGGGAAATGGCGTTATGAACAATGAACAATACAACATAGAACTAGTAAATTGAATGATGTTAATTAAAGCTGTTTGTTTGTTTAGTACATATTAGCAGACAAAGAAAGATCCATGGAAGGTTTGGCCCTTCAAAGGACACTCTATAATGGAGAAACTACACTAATTTTGCTTAAGATTGATTCTATTTTCTGAGAGTCTGTATGTATTATGTATTATATTACCATCTCTTTCATTCAAGTATTATTGGCTCTATTGATAAATATTACTGGAAATAACATCCTTTAGCAAAACATTGCACCAAAAGGGAGAATGAAGAGCTTGCTAAAAGAGTTTTAAGCATCTTTGTAAAATTCTAGTAAATCAGGCATGTTTACTGAAATCTGGGCCCATAGTTTCTGATTGCTACTTGGCATAAAGGCAACTGTGAGTTTATCAGGAGTTTTGGACCATTTGATGCTATGATATGGTCTATAGACTTAGGCTGATAATTGGATGTAAATTTAGAATGCCTCAGGAAGTACAGTATAAGAGGACAGACTAGAAAGCTAGGCCACCTTATGTTAAAGCCCAATTTCGAAAACATGCTAATAGGGTGGCATTAAGATGGTTACTTGGAAGGAAAGTTATGACCAACCTAGACTGCATATTAAAAAGCAGAGACATTACTTTGTCAACAAAGGTCCTTCTAGTAAAGGCTATTGTTTTTCCAGTACTCATGTGTGGATGTGAGTTGGACTATAAAGAAAGCTGAGCACCAAAGAATTGATGGTTTTGAACTGTGAGGTTGGAGAAGACTCTTGAGAGTCCCTTGGACTGCCAGGCCATCCTAGAGGAAATCAGCCTTGAATATTCATTGGAAGGACTGAGGTTGAAGCTCCAATATTTGGCCACCTCATGGGAAGAATTGACTCATTGGAAAAGACCCTGATGCTGGGAAAGAGTGAAGGCAGGAGGAGGAGGGAATGACAGAGGATGAGATGGTTGGATGGCATCACCAATTCAAT
The DNA here is from genome assembly GCF_014754425.2 of Oryx dammah. NCBI lineage: Eukaryota > Metazoa > Chordata > Mammalia > Artiodactyla > Bovidae > Oryx > Oryx dammah. Next base: position 6,565,987 of record NW_024070210.1, read on the forward strand.
GGACATGAGTTTGAGTAAACTCCGGAGTTGGTGATGGACAGGGAAGCCTGGCGTGCTGCAGTCCATGGGGTTGCAAAGAGTCAGACATGACTGAAGGACTGAACTGAACTGAACTGAAGTGTGGCATTAGCCAAATTTCTTGACATGTGTGTGCTTCAATTTCCCATCCATGAAATGAAATGAAAACATTACCTAAGGCATATGATGTTTGTGGGAATTAAACAGTAGAATAAATGTTGAGCCCTTAGACTTCCCTGGTGGCTCAGATGGTAAAACTGTCTGCCTACAGTGTGGGATACCCGGGTTCAATTCCTGGGTTGGGAAGATCCCCTGGAGAAGGAAATGGCAACCCACTCCAGTACTCTTGCCTGGGAAATCCCATGGATGGAGGAGCCTGGTAGGCTACAATCCATGGGGTCACGAAGAGTCGGACACGACTGAGCGACTTCACTTTCACTTTCACTTAGATTACAGTTTTAGCTATTTGTGGAGCAGGTTGTCTTTTTGTACTTATTATGTTTAAGAGGACATTCTATGGACAGTATTACTGTTTATGAAACTTGTTATAATCCTAATATGGCATGATGAAATTAAATCCAGTTTGAAATTATCTTGTGCCTACTCTGTTGGTTATCATGTTAAGTTTTTATGTATTATCTCATTCATTTTTACACTCTTTTGTGCTTTCCCCACCCATTTATTTCTTTCTTTTGCTTTCACTATACTATGATTGTTAAGAAACACATAATTTGGAGCCAGACTCCTGTGTTTAGATTCCAGTCCTACCACTTACTACCTGTAACCCTGTACAAGTTACTTAACCTCTCTGTGTTTCAGCTCCTTCATTTCTATCACTGAGATATAAATACCATTAGCAGCACTCTCCTTGCATTGAAGGTTAAATATAAAATTCTAAGAAGACTTGGGCACACGGTTGACACTCAGAGAGTGTTAGCTGCTATTATTATTGCCTCCAAAATAATTCATATCTCACAGACTTATCCACACATTTATAATTCCCAGCATTTAAAAGCAGTTGGCTCAGATTTCTCTATAGCAGTTGCCTGTTGACCACTATGTGCTTGTACCAAAAAGCATGCCTGCTTTCCTGGAATTTTGCAAAGATTCATTCTAAAAAGTATGGAAAGAACAACAAAAAAATTAACACAACCAATTACACATACATATATATTTATCTTTTCTAATAGTCTGAATATTTTAGTGAAACTAACAACACTCTTTTCTAGTGTTTATAGTCTTGTTACGCCTTCTGCCAAATACAACTGAGAATATATGAAGTCTTTTTTTTGTTTGTTTTGCTTCCCTTAAACCTCTGTCTACATGAATGTGCTTCCCACACCTTCAAACACACACATACACAAAAACATATAAAATGCAATGTACCTAGGAATGATTTAGATGTTTCCCTGTATTATAGGGAATGGTATTTCTAGTCTCCAAGTAATATTTAAATGAGCCCAGAGAGTTCTATGAATAATTTCCTGGATTCCTTTCTTTATGGATGACTGTAACCAAACACCTTGCTGGGGCCCTAAACTCTATTTTCTCAGCTTTAGTTGTTTAATTAAGCATTAAGTTGTTAATAGCCAGGAAGTCCCAACACTAGAGAGGCTTCTTTTTCAATCTGTCTGTTGAAAAGAACCACTGGATCCAATCCAACAATAATGGTTAAAAAAAAACACTAGTCAAACTAATTAAAGTTATTTTGTAATCAGGATTCTAATGTCTTGAACTTGAAGATTTTTTTTAACATTTATTGTGTATTGACACTAAAATTATTACAAAGTCATAATTTGACGCATAGATTTTTTTGGTTAAAGAAAGGAATGGAAGAAAAGTGTAACATGCCATCACTTCATGTTGTGCTTCTTGACAAGCACTTTTCTATTTTGCAGATAACTGACTAATTCTCTTGAGCATTGCAATGATGCCTAAAATGCTTCTGAATAGCCGGACTCACTACATTCACTGTAGCTTTATTTATACTAATTCACATGGTTGAACAACAGAAATTTCCAAAATTTAATAATTTAGCTAAGTGAAAGTGAAAGTGAAGTCACTCAGTCATATCCGACTCTTTGCGACCCCATGGACTGTAGCCTACCAGGCTTCTCTGTCCATGGGATTCTCTAGGCAAGAATACTGGAGTGGGTTTCCATTTCCTTCTCCAGGGGATCTTCTCGACCCAGGGATCGGACCCAGGGATCGAACCCACGTCTCCCGCATCAGAGGCAGACGCTTTAACCTCTGAGCCACCAGGAAAGAACCATAATTTAGCTAATTGCTGTACAAATATATATTATTGAAAAAATTCCCGCTGAATATAAAATAATATTAAATATACAGTGTATCAGGTAAGTCAATCAATTGTCACACCAGGATGTCATGAAACTTTCATATACCCATGGTCAATGAATGTGTCTGGTTAACTCCTCCAGTTCTTAAAAGAGAAAAACCAGTCCCTTCCGCTATTATGTAAATTTGCTAGCAGACTCTTGATAGAGGATTCTTGGGAATCCCAGCACATGAGAAGTATGCTCAAATAGTAGGGCTTTTTCAGAAGCCAAACTTACTGTATTCCATTCATACGGGTCTCCTCTCTTTCCTGGTAAACACACTGGGGTTTCCATACCTGGTCACTCCCTAAGGAATGATATTATCTTTCTCTGCTCTTGATTTGCTGGTCAAACTCATAAAGTCATACTAATATGTGGGGGTACATACAGCCTCTACAGTTTTTCCTCCCAACATTTACTATAATCCTGAATTTATTTGGTTATCGTTTCCTTCTATTACAGAACTATTAAGACTATAATGACCTGACAACCCTTGTTGTCCTGGTCTGTCCTCACCTCCTGGAACCAGCTTAGTTCCTGTCATTCATAAGGTCAAGGCACACATTCAGAAGAGCACTCTGGGTCAGGCAGGGATATAACAAGTGAATAAAACAGATACAGAACCAGTTCTCATGAATCTTAGTTGTAGGGTCTAGTGCTGGAAATAGATTTTAAGAAATCACATGTGCGTATGTGACTGTGTACTTGTTCAGTTACTCAGCGATGTCCGACCCTTAGCAACCCCATGGACTGCAGCAGGCTGTCAGGCTTCCCTGTCATTCACCATCTCCCAGGGTTCTCTCAAAAATCTCATGTCCACTGAGTTGATGGTGCCATTCAACCATCTCATCCTCTGTCACACCCTTCTCTTTCTGCCGTCCATCTTTCCCAGCATCAGGAGCTTTTCTAATGAGTGGAATCTTTGCATCAGGTGGCAAAAGTATTGGAGTGTCAGCTTCAGCATCAGTCTTTCCAATGTATATTCAGGGTTGATTTCCTTTAGGATTGACTGTTTTGATCTCCTTACTGTCCAAGGGACTCTCAACCTTGAATTTCTGATTTTAATAATTGATTCGATTCTCCAGTGAGGATTCTTTTCCTGGCTTATAGAAGGCCACCCTCTTGCTAGGTCAATTTTCAGAGAAAAAGAAAGGAAAAGGAAGAGAATGAAATAGGAAGAAATCTCTAATGTCTCTTCTTGTATGGGGATGAATTCTATTATGGAGAGCTCCACCCTCATGACCTCATCTAAACTTATTTACCTTGCAAAGACTCTATTTCTAAATACCACAGTACTGGGGAGATAAGGCTTCAACACAGGAATTCTGATGGGAGCAGTTCAATCCATAGCAGGTATACATGCACATTTAGATTAGATGGCAAAAAGATGTATTTATGGGTTATTGTGAATTGTTATCAATCTAAAACAATGAAGTAACATAATTTAACATGAATGCACTTTATAATTTTGAAAGATCACCATGGTGAGGAATCTATCAAGGGCATAAATCTGGAAATACAGAGGCAGTTAAGAATTACTAGCAGTAGTTCAAGTGGTCAAGACTGGAAACCAGAAACTCAGGTTAGGACTATTTGTTTTTGTTCATTCCCTAAGTCATGTCCAAATCTGTGACCCGATGGACTGCAGCATGCCAGGCTTCTCTGTTCTTCACTATCTCCCTGAGTTTGCTCAAACTCATGTTCATTGAGTCAGTGAGGCTCTCTAACCATCGCATCCTCTGCTGCCCCCTTCTCCTTTTGCTTTCAGTCTTTCCCAGCATCAGGATCTTTTCCAATGAATCAACTCTGCCGGGGTCCAGCCCCGGTGGATCCAGGGAAATTCGAAGTGTGGACGGCATAGGTGAGAAAAAACTTATTTATTTATTAATATAATATTAGATTATGAAGAAATAGTGTAGTAGGAAAATTTAGTTGAGAAAGAAGGCTGAATAACTTGGCTTACGGGGAAGGCCAATAGAGTTCCAGACAAGGAGCTTGCACCATCTACGTTGGGCCGCCGGTGCCCACTTGAATATCGAAGGGTGCCCTGCCTTAGGCTCCCTTTCGTGCGGGTCTTAAAAGCCAGGGCAAGTAAGTAGACGTGGTGAGCTGCCCCACTCCAGATGGGAATTCAGCCTGAAATTAGAGTAAAGAGGAGAAGGAAGGAGAGGGAGAAAAAGAGAGAGAGAGAGACATGGGGGGAGCCAGATTCCCAAGAAACTAGGCCGAGAGAATAGTCTGAGAAACTGGTCCATCCTTTATGGTTCAGAAGGCTTTTTATACTTTTGATAATACATGGAGATCAATAGGTAACACAAAGTTATGCAGCGTTAGCAGCCCAGATTCTTATCAAAACCAGGCTTTTCTCTCTGCATACCTAGTTGTATACACAAATCTTAGGTAATTTACATCATCTTCCGGCCAACAGGGCCAATTAACATTTTACAGTCCTTTTCTGATAAGGTTTGTCAACCAGAAGACTTATTTGTGTTGATCTTCCCAAAGTCTGGTGCCACTCTCAGAAAGCACTAAATAAAGTTATAGTCTTACATAGCAAGGACACAAGAGGAGTGCAGTGATATATAACAAAGAGAAAAGTAATTAACTCAAAAGTCTAGTGTTGTTAACATCAAAACTATTATATATATTTTCCATATCCTGTTTACATTGATTAACATCCTCCCAGGTGCCTAAAAGATAAAGAATATGGAAGCCTGGCAGTAATCATTGAGTCAACAGTGAAATCCTGTCACCAGTATGATTTTTAGCTCTTTAGAAAAGGCTCTGTATCTTTAAGATGCTTTTAAGCTTTGCGCCTCTAGTGGTTGGGGGGCTGTAAGCAATTCACAAGCTGTAAGAGGTCCGGGGGAACCTGTTAGGCAAGCTAGAGAGCTATCAGAGGGGTTTAACTGAAACATCCCTTTCAAATGCAGAAGACTAAAGCCCTGATTTGACTTTTTCCAGACAATATCAGAAGAGTGGAAAAGCAGGCAGATTCTTATTTTTTGGGGGGGGATGGATGCTCAGGAAATTCCAGGGGGAACCCCTGAAGCCTGATCATGTCCTTGTGTTTTGTCAGGCTTCCTTCCGCATGACCTTGTCACGGGCGGGATTCCTCACGCTGGCCCCCGACACAACTCTTCTTGGAGATATCAAGGGAAGAGGTTATGACTGAGGTGACAGAGGAAAATAGATAGATTTAGCTATCTGTCAAAGATAAAAATAATGAGCTCGGGAATTTGACTAGATATTCCGATGATTGTCCAAAAGGAATCAAAGTTAAACCCCAGTTTTCAGGATCTTGTACCTTGAAAGAAGTGGCGTTACTGAGATGAGGAGATAAAAACAAGTTTTAGGGGCGATATTTGCAAATTCAGTTTAACAAGTAGAATACTCCGTGCCACTGATACATATAGAAGAATCAAGGAAGAAGTTGGTGGTGTGAGAATTGACTTTAGAGGACAAGTTGGCACTGGAGATGCAAATTTTTGAATGGCCAAATAAAAATATTTTTTAAAGGCATGGAAATATATACATCAGTCTAAGGAGATACATAGGAAAAAGAAGAGAATTACAGACTTGAAATAAGAGAAAGTCCAAAATCTAAAGTTAAGAGGAAGAATGGGGCAGAGACAATGGGAGTGCTTAGGTCTCAGCAGGAAGTAATGAAGTGAGACCTCACAGAGGTCACATGAAGAGGCTGCTTAAGAGGAAGGGAGTGGCCAATTTGGATATACCTAAAAGAGTGACCCACGTGGAGGATGTGGAGCACAGGCCTCTGTTCACTGGGGCCTAATCAAATCTCAGAAACAGAGTTTTCCATGAAGTAGAAAAGCTATATTGCTTTGCCAGGCAAAGGGGAGCAGAGCAGACTCGTGCCCTTCTAAACTCTGTATCCCAACCCAGGGGGATTAGGTGAGGAGTTTTGGAGCAATGGTCAAAGGGTTAAAAGATGGGGTTGCTGATAAGGATTAGGGTGTGTTCAGTTCAGTCACTCTTTGCTACCTTGTGGACCGCAGCATGCCAGGCCTCCCTGTCCATCACCAACTCCCGGAGTTTACTCAAACTCATGTCCATTGAGTCGGTGATGTCATCCAACCATCTCATCCTCTGTCATCCCCTTCTCCCCCCACCTTCAATTTTCCCCAGCATCAGGGTCTTTTCCTATGAGTTAGTTATTTGCCGATATGCCACTTATCTGGCCTCAGGTGGCCACCTGATGAGCTTCTTGAGGTTATCAATCTGTGCCCTTCTTTAACAAGGAGAATGCTCACATCTTCAATTTGTTACCGTTTTAGTTTTATTGTTGTTCAGTCACTCAGTCATGTCTAACTCTTTGAGAACCCATGGACTGCAGCATGCCAGGCTTATCTGTCCATCACCATCCCCTGGAGATTGCTGAAACTCATGTCTATCAAATTGGTGATGCCATCCAATCATAGTATCCTCTGTTGTCCCATTCTCCTCCTGCCTTCAATCCTTCCCAGCATTAGAGTATTTTTCAGTGAGTCAGCTTTTTACATCAGGTGGCCAGAGAATTGGAGCTTCAGCTTCAGCATCAGTCCTTCTAATGAATATCCTGAATTAATTTCCTTTATGATAGACTAGTTTGATCTCCTTCCAGTCCAAAGGACTTTCAAGAGTTTTCTCCAACTCCACAGCTCAAAGTATCAATTCTTTGGTGCTCAGCCTTCATTGTGGTCCAACCTACACACACTTACATGGCTAATGGGAAAAAAAAAAAAAAACAACTTTGACTAGAAGAACCTTTGTTGGTAAAGTAATGTCTCAGCTTTTTAATATGTTGCCTAGATTTGTCATAGCTTTTCTACTAAGGAGCAAGCATCTTTTAATTTCATGGCTGCAGTCACCATCTGTAGTGATTTTGGAGGCCAAGAAAAATTCTGTCACTGTTTCCATTGCTTCCCCATCTATATTGCATGAAGAGATGGGGCCAGAAGCCATGATCTATCTTCATTTTTTGAATGTTGAGTTTAAAGTCAGCTTTTTCATTCTCCTCTTTCACCTTCATCAAGAGGTTCTTTGGTTTCTCTTTGCTTTCTGCCATAACAGTGATGTCATCTGCATATCTGAGGTTATTGGTATTTCTCCTAGCAATCTTAATTCCAGCTTGTGCTTCATCCAGCCCAGTGTTTCTCATGATGTACTCTGCGTAGAAGTTAAATAAACAGGGTGACAGTATACAGGCTTGACATACTCCTTTCCCTATGTAAACAGTCTGTTGTTCCATGTCCAGTTCTAACTGTTGCTTCTTGACCTGCATGCCGATTTCTCAGGAGGCAGGTAAGGTGATCTGGTATTCCCATTTCCTAAAGAATTTCCCACAGTTTTCTGTGATCCACACAATCAAAGGATTTAGCATAGTCAATGAAGCAGAAATAGATATTTTTCTGGAATTCTCTTGCCTTTTCTATGATCCAGCAAATGTTGGCAGTTTGATTTCTGGTTCCTCTGCCTCTCTGGTCTAAATCAACCTGGTACATCTGGAAGTTCTTGGTTCATGAACTGCTGAAGCCTAGCTGAGAGGGTTTTGAGCATGCCTTTGCTAGCATGTGAAATAAGTGCAATTGTGTGGTAGTTTGAACATTATTTGGCATTATCCTTCTTTGGAATTGGAATTTTCCAGTCTTGTGGCCACCGCTGAGTTTCCCAAATTTGCTGACGTACTGAGTGCAGCATTTTCACAGCATCATCTTTTAGGATTTGAAATAGCCCTACTGAAATTCCATCACTTTCACTAGCTTTGTTCATAGTGATGCTTCCTAAGGCCCACTTGACTTCACATTTCAGGCTATCTGGCTCCAGGTAAGTGATCACACCATCATGATTATCTGGGTCATGAAGATCTTTTTCATATAGTTCTTCTGTGTATTCTTGCCACCTCTTTTTAATATCTTTTGTTTCTGTTAAGTCCCTACCATTTCTGTCCTTTATTGAACTCATCTTAACATGAAATGTTCCCTTGGTATCTAATTTTTTTGAAGAAATCTCTAGTTTTTCCCATTCTATTGTTTTCCTCTATTTCTTTGCATTGTTCACTGAGAAAGGCACTTTTATCTGTCTTTGCTAATCTTTGAAGCTCTACATTTAATTGAGGATATCTTTCTTTTTTTCCTTTGTTTTCACTTGTCTTCTTTTCTCAGATATTTGAAAGGCCTCCTCAGACAACCATTTTGCCTTTTTAAGCTCTTTTTCTCGGAGAAGGCAATGGCAGCCCACTCCTGTACTCTTGCCTGGAAAATCCCATGGGCAGAGGACCTGGTGGGCTGCAGTCCATGGGGTTGCTAAGAGTCAGACACAACTGAGCGACTTCACTTTCACTTTTCACTTTCATGCACTGGAGAAGGAAATGGCAGCCCACTCTGGTGTTCTTGCCTGGAGAGTTCCAGGGATGGGGGAGCCTGGTGGCTCCTGTCTATGGGGTCACACAGAGTCGGACACGACTGAAGTGACTTTAGCAGCAGCAGCAGCTATTTTTCTTGAGGATGGTCTTGATCACTGCCTTATGTCCATTGTTACACACCTCCATTGATAGATCTTTAGGCACTCTCTCTATCAGATTAAATCCTCAAATCTGCTTGTCATTTCCATTCAGGTCAGACCTGAATGGCCTAGTGATTTTCCCTGGTTTCCTTAAGTCTGAATTTTGCAATTAGGAGTTCATGATCTGAGCCACATTCAGCTCCCGGTCTTGTTTGTTACTGACTTGTAGATGTGTCTCTTGGTGAAAGTCCGATGCCATAAAGAACAGTATTGCATAGGAACCTGAAATGTTAGGTCCATGAATCAAGGTAAACCGCAAGAGGTCAAATAGGAGCTGGCAAGAGTGAACATCAACACTTTAAGAATCAGTGAACTAAAATGGACTGAAATGGGCGAATTTAATTCAGATGACCATTATATCTACTACTGTGGACAAGAATCTCTTAGGAGAAGGAACTGGCAACCCACTCCGTTACTCTTGCCTGGAAAATCCCATGGACTGAAGAGCCTGGTAAGCTACAGTCTGTGGGGTCACAAAAAGTGGGACATGCAAAGAGTCAGACACGACTGAGTGACTTCACTTTCACTTTCCAGCCTTCATAGTCACCAAAGAGTCTGCAATGCAGTACTTCGGTGCAGCTTTGAAAATTACAGAATGATCTCAGTTTGTTTCCAAGGCAAACCATTCAGTATCACAGTAATCTAAGTCTATGACCCAACCACTAATGCCATAGAAGCTGAAGTTGAACAGTTCTATGAAGACGTACAAGACCTTCTATAATTAACATTAAAAAGAAAAAGAAAAAAAAAAAAGATAAAGATGTCCTTTTCATTATAGCGGACTGGAATGGAAAAGTAGAAGTTAAGAGAAACCTGGAGTAACAGGCAAGTTCGACCTTGGAGTACAAAGGCTAAGAGTTTTGCCAAGAGAATGCACTGGTCATAGCAAACTCCCTCTTCCAAAAACACAAGAGATGACTCTACACATGGATAATATAGATGGCCAATACCAAAATCAGGTTGATTATAGTCTTTAGTTCTATAAAAGAGCCTAAATGTATTGTGCATATTCCCTGAGGCAGAATCAGGAAACTGCCCCAAAGTAGTACTATTGTTTTCTTAACTGTTTATCCCTTGTCTCTACACCTCCTCCCTTCCCCAATCAACATCTGTTTGAACCCATGCTTTAAAACTCAGATAAAGTCAAGAAATGTGGGTGATGAAAGGTTTTCATCCTCAGAATCCCTGTAGGGTCCTACTCAGTTTCATGAGGAGAACCAGAAAATATTCATTTAATAGCAAAAATTCAGTGGTGTCCTTGACAAGAGCAGTTTCATTGCAACAGTGGAAGCAGACTCCAGCTTGAATTACCTAATACAGACATAATGCAGTCCTTAGGTTTAGATCGGAATTAAGGAGAATAAATTAAGATCTGTGAACCACAGATCTATGCCTAAATTTTGGCAGGAAATTCATTATCAGATAAAAGAAGGGCTTGATAGTGCAAGTCTGATTGGCAAAAAATATCCATGAGGAAAACCAAATAGATTATATCCTTCTAAGCTGTTTTTTTTTTTTTTTTTTTAATAGCACAGTGAAGAGCTCATGTTCTCTGCCTAGTTTCCATGTGAATCTAGAGATCTGGACAATTATGCTGTGCTGATGTTTAAGGGAGATGCTTAGAGCATGTTTACAAAGTTTTCATTCCTTCACTGGCCACAGACCCATAAAACAGCGTTAACTTTTTCCTATGCAAATAAGCATGTAGGTCTTTCTCCATCACCTGCAGGGGTAAGTTTTATATCAATCTTGGCAACATACAGTTCTTTTCTTTCTATTACGTAGTTGTATAAGTATATAAGTGTATTTCCACCTTGAGGAGTAGAAAAAAAGATAAACAGGATGCTAATATTTATATTCTGTTATTGTCTTGCCCTGCACATTAATATAAAACAAAAATATGATTAACAGATCTTTGCTGACACGCCTGTTGCACTGGGCAGGAATTACTGTACCGCAGATGCTGCTTGTAACCCTGGAGTGCCTGACCTGCTGCCATTCGCATTCATTAAGCAATTGTCTTTTTTAGTAAGGGGCAGGTAAGGAGTGACACAATATTTGTGTCAGGATAATGTCAGTTCCTCAGAATTCCACTGGAACACTGCTTCAGAGTCATTTGGATGTTCCATTAAGATAGTTGGCAATGTTTATGTATTCCTTGAGGTGTTATGATTTACTGTTAGTACTTTGTTTATTGTCTAAAGAAATTATGAGCCCAAAGTAATTTCCTTAGGACAGGAAAAGTCTGGGTGAAATGTACTAGTTAAAGACTATTATTTAAAGTCTTCTCTCTGATTTTTGTTGCACAAGTGGTACTTTCTTAGCCCCCAAGATAGAACTGTATTAAAACACAAAAAACAAAAAACTCTGAAATAAGTGCTGGAAAGGATCAGAGAGATAAGAGTGGAGGAAAGAAAGAAAGAAGGGAAAAATCATCCTCAAATTACTATTACTCTTTTTAACGTCTGACAGCAAGACCATTACTAAAAATTTAGCAGATTTTAGTTTCCTGTCAACTTCTGTGACCTATTAGAGAGCTTAATATCCAACAGTCAGTTCTTTCACCTGATAAAATATTTGCATTTTATATGTAAAACAAAATGCAGTGTGTGCTAAGTTGCTTCAGTTGTGTCTGACTCTTTGAGACTCTATGGACTGTAGCCCACCAGGCGTTTTAGTCCACAGGATTCTCCAGGTAAGAATATTGGAGTGGGTTGAAATACTCTCCTACAGGGGAAAAACAAAATAGAATGTTATTAATGTTCACCTCAGATATGCAGATGACACCACCATTATGGCAGAAAGTGAAGAGGAACTAAAAAGCCTCTTGATGAAAGTGAAAGTGCAGAGTGAAAAAGTTGGCTTCAAGTTCAACATTCAGAAAACTAAGATCATGGCATCTAGTCCCACCACTTCATGGGAAATAGATGGGGAAACAGTCTCAAAACTGTTACTTTTGGGGGCTCCAAAATCACTGCAGATGGTGATTGCAGCCATGAAATTAAAAAGACTCTTACTCCTTGGAAGGAAAGTTATGACCAACCTAGATGGCATATTCAAAAGCAGAGACATTACTTTGCCAACAAAGGTTCATCTAGGCAAGGCTACAGTTTTTCCACTGGTCATGTATGGATATGAGAGTGTGACTGTGAAGAAAGCTGAACGCCGAGGAATTGATGCTTTTGAACTGTGATGTTGGAGAAGACTCAAGTCCCTTGGACTGCAATGAGATCCAACCAGTCCATTCTAAAGATCAGTCTTGGGTGTTCCTTGGAAGGAATGACGCTGAAGCTGAAACTCCAGTACTTGGCCACCTCATGCGAAGAGTTGACTCATTGGAAAAGACTCTGATGCTGGGAGGGATTGGGGACAGGAGGAGAAGGGGCGACAGAGGATGAGATGGCTGGGTGGCATCACCAACTCAATGGACGTGAGTTTGAGTGAACTCCAGGAGTTGGTGATTGACAGGGAGGCCTGGCGTGCTGCGATTCATGGGATCGCAAAGAGTCGGACACGACTGAGCGACTGAACTGAACTGAATTGAATGTTGACCCAGAAATATTATTCATAGTATTAGGGTAACATTAGAGTATAATATTATTTGAATAGAGTATAATATTATTTGAATAATAGTTTGCCTAAGCTTCCATTAGTGTCAAATGCAGCAAAGTGTTACATAGATTTTCCTAAAAGATGAATGAATTGAAATTGCAGGAGCTTCTGCATTTAGTGAATCGGTACTTCTATTGACTATAAGACTTTATTCAAAGTTAAACTTTTGCAAAAAAAGGCAAAAAAAGAAAAACAGCAATCTAATGAAGGCATGCCTTTGCATAATGTGAAGCATTATTAGTAATACTGCTGCTTCAATTTTTATTAATATACTAGATAATATATTACAGAATTGGTTTTGGGGTAGGAGCTATCATTGGTCTAGAGGCAAGTGGCTGGATAAATTAAACGAGACAAAATTCATCAACCATGATGTGTTCAGTCTTTTATAATGAAAAAGTATCAAGCTTTCCTGAAATTAAATAATTTCAATTTAGTTTTTCTTCCCAAAAAGCAGCTACTGCTGCTTGAGGGCCCTATCCGTAGGAAACAAGAGGTCTGCTAAGTGGACACACTGCAGAAGAATAATTGGTGTGGAATATTCTCCTGTTTTTGACTTCTGACTCTCTCTTTGTAGTTGTTAGCCATTAAGTCGTGTTTTATTCTTTGTGACGCTATGGACTTTAGCTCACTAGGCTCCTCTGTCCATAGGATTCTCCAAGCAAGAATACTGGAGTGAGTTTCCATCTCCTTTTCCTGGGGACCTTCCTGACCCAGGGATTCAACCTCCATCTTCTGCGTTGGCAAGCAGATTCTTTACCACTGAGCCAGGGGGAAAGCCCAACTCTCTGTTGATATATAAAAACAAAACAACAACAACAACAAAAATCCAGCTATAGCTTCCTTGTTGATGTTACATTACTCAATCAGGACTTAGGACATCTGAGATGGCGTTAGAACGTTTTTTGTTTTTGTTTTTAATTTCAACAAGAATAAGTTCTCAAACATGTTTTGTTCTTTTCAAAAACCACTTTTTGACTTTTATGACTTCAGTCAGAAATTTCTGAGTTTTTAAATATACCGGGTTTGTTCATATTCAGTTCAGTTCAGTTGTCACTCAATCATGTCTGATTCTTTGTGACCCCATGGACTGCAGCAAGACAGGCTCCCCTGTCCATCACCAACTCCCAGAGCTTACTCAAACTCATGTCCATTGAGTCCGTGATGCCCTCCAATCATCTCATCCTCTGTCGTCCCCTTTTCCTCCTACCTTCAATCTTTCCCAGCATCAGGGTCTATTCCAGTGAGTCAGCTCTTCACATCAGGTGACCAAAGTATTGGAGTTTCAGCTTCAGCATCAGTCCTTTCAATGAATATTCAGGACTGATTTCCTTTAGGATGTTCATACTCACGCTCTGTATATTCTTATACTCTACTGAGACAGTAAAGAAGTAACAGTGGATGCTGATACAGAGTCCATCTAGAGCACATCTGTATCACTAGAAAATAATATTTTTATGACAAGGCCAAAAGGAGTTCCTCTTCAAGATGGTCAAATGTTATATAGGATTATCATTCATAGAATATATGACTAATGCCCTGATAGTAAAAAATGTTGAAGTAGAAGTTAATCTTACTAAATTATTGATGTGATGACATACGTCTAGATTTCCACCCTTAACCATTTACATTTAGTTGATAAACAACACTGCTCTGCATATTTTATTTATTTATTCATTTTTAAATATTTTTATTCAGAAACTGATCTTAGAATGTAGATCAGGTCATTATAACTGAATTGTGATCAGTGAAAGCTTCCAAAGGGAAGTAATTATAAGCTAATACATGAAATATGATAAATCATCCATCTTTGGGAAGTATACCTGGGATGAAAATCCTGTGGGTGATCAAACCCTACGGCATAGTGGTGGTGAATTTTATGTGTCAGTTTGACCAGGACATTGTTCACAGATATTTGATCAAACACAAGTCTATAGATATCTCTAGGAAAATATTTTTTCACATGAGATTAACATGTAAATTAGTAGATTTTAAGTAAAGGGCTTCCCTGGTAGCTCAGATGGTAAAGTATCTGCCTGCAATGTAAGAAACCTGGATTCGATCCCTGGGTCAGGAAGATCCCCTGGAGAAGGGAATGGTTACCCACTCCAGTATTCTTGCCTGAAGTATCCCATGGACAGAGGAGCCTGACTAGCTGGAGTCCATGGGGTTGCAAAGACTCAGACAGGACTGAGTGACTAGCATTTGCACTCTTCCCCTTTAAGGAAACAGGACTGAGTGACTAGCACTTG